>NC_056735.1:336357178-336509678 GCF_019279795.1 Protopterus annectens
ATGGTTACCCAGTGCATGTGTGTGTGTGTGTGTGTGTGTGTGTGTGTGTGTGTGTGTGTGTGTGTGTGTGTGTGTGTGTGTGTGTGTGTGTGTGAGAGAGTGATTTTACCCAAATAGAGAAGGCCACATACCTCATATCATGCAGAAACCTCATACAATGCATCACAGTGGACATACTTGCAGTAATGATCTAAATGTTACATGCTTTTTCATGTTCCATCCACAGCAGGAGGTCTGCATATGGTAATCAGCAAATGCAGAGAATGAGATCCTATTATAGGCTGTCCATCTCCACCATCAGCAAATGATCAGCTATGATAAATCTGACTGGCCCTTTCAAGACTATGTCTGATGGGATATTCTGAATGACATAAATGCTGTTGGTGATCATGACAGCAATTACACACAAGTGAGATACTGGGACACTGACATGAGTAGTGCTGCTAAAGTCTGTGCTGCCTACCTGACACAGGGGCAGAAGATGGCAATGAAAGATACCCTATTGATCAAACCACTTTTTACAGTGAAAGAGAAATGCCATGTCCCTCTCTGCATGGGGATTCTGACACATTCAGAGACTATGGTGGCATTCTGGCTGTTGGTGCTCAGTTAGCCAAAGCACCCAGAATATCCACTGGAGATGCTCCAGGTTGATATGTCTTGCTAGGATCAAGTATGTACATACAAGGTAAATATGTGGATTAGTACAGATTAAAACACTCTTTTACAGGAACATTAGGGCTTAAGAATCAGACAACAACAGCACAAGGTAGGTTACCTAGGATTCTGTCAAACCACTATATAGTTTAGTATTCATTTATTCACTGTGGTTCATTATTGGTGTCAGGTCTTAATTAATGGATAATTTCTTTTGTAGTCTCTTCACAGGTGAAATTTTCTTGGGTTCCCACAGAATGGTATCCACAACAAATAAAAAATGAGTGAAGCTCAGATTATCCCAAATAGTGGCTTTTATTCCATAATAAACTCAGCAGGCTGTAACAAATGCTGCAGGCCTAATAGTCTGGCTGTAACAAACTCTGCGATTGTGTAAGATGATAGTCTGGCTGTAACAAAAGTACAGTTGTGTAGACTTACCATAAATGTAGTTGTTCGAGTGTATTCACTGTTGCAGTCATCACATTTGGGTTATCTGCTAGCAGTAGCCCACAGTCGGCCTGATTATCAAAGTCTTGGGTCCTGCGTCAGTTGCTGTCTCATCTTCCGTGATGTCAGGTAGTCAGGGGTATAAAGCATGCAGTCGATGCCATTACATCAGTTTTTCTTGTCCCAGATGTCAGGTGCCCCCCAATGGGAAGCAATTAAATATATATATATATATATATATATATATATATACAAGGTTATACCTCCAACAAAAAAGCAAATACACCAAAAAACTTTTAAGCATAGTAAAGGAGAATAGAGGTATAGGCAAAAGAAGTCAGGGGGCTGGAGGGAGGGTTACCAGGACTGCAACAGTGAATACACTCAGACATCTACATTTATGGTAAGTGTACACAACTGTACTATGTTCTTTGTGTTTCACTGTTGCAGTCATCACATTTGGGTAGATTCCCAAAGCTAAGGATGGGAGGAGGAATTTAGATAGCATTAGGACCAGCTATAAGGACCTGCAAGACTGTGGTGGCAAAGCCAGCTCTGTATTTAGAGAAAACTGGCAAATGGTAATGCTTGGTGAAAGTATGTACAAAACTCCAGGTAGCAGCTTCTAGGATGTCACTGGTAGGTATACCTCTGAGAAAGGCTGTAGAGGTAGATGCAGCCCTGGTTGAATGGGGTCTAATCCCCTGTGGGATAGGTTTTCCATGGTGCTTATAGCAGAAATTAATGCAATGGCCTATCCATTTAGAAATGGTTTGCTTTGAAATAGCCTTCCGCTCTGCCCCTGCAGCAAATACCACCAGCAGTTGTTCAGATTTCCTTTGAGGTTTAGTCCAGTCCAAGTAAAATTTAAGTTGTCTGTGTGCATCTAAGGAGTGCAGTATCCATTCCCCTTTGTTCTGTGGATTAGAAAATAAGGTTGGCAAATGAATGGATTGATTAAGAGTCACACTGGACACCACCTTGCGCATGAAGGAGGGATTGGTCCTGAGGGACACCCTGTCCGTATGAAAGATGATCAAAGGCTCCACTGCCATAAGGGCCTGTAATTCAGATACCCTTCTTGCTGAAGTGATTGCTAAAAGGAAAGCTGTTTTCCAAGAAAGAAATTTTAACTCCGCAGTTGCAGCTGGCTGAAAAGGAGGACGAGTGAGTTTTTCCAATACAAAGTTAACGTCCCAGGCTGGAGTTGGGGCTCTTCTTGGTGGTCTTAAGTTTTTGGCTCCTCTGAGGAACTGCTTGAGCAGTGGGTGAGAAAAGAGGCGTGGTTCTGTGGTGTAATGAGCTGAAATGGCTGAGGCGTGAATTTTGATGGAGGAAAAAGAAAGGCCCTTGTGAAGCATCTCAGTTAAGTATTGAATAATCTGAGGTAAATTGGGCACTGCTGTAGCCATCCCTTGAATTTGGTTCCAGGCACAGAATCTTTTCCATTTTTCAGCATAAGATTTTCTAGTACTAGGCCTCCTTGCCTCCAAAATGACATCCAACACTTGTTTACTGAGGGATGGTAATGGATAGATTAGGTAATTAGCCAGGCTGCCAGGTTCAGGGTTTGAAGCTGAGGGTGCAGAATCTGGCTCTCCTGCTGTGACAGCAGGGTAGGAGTCTGAGGCAGGTGCCATGGGGCTAGCTGTGACACACTTCGCAAGAGGGGGTACCAGTGTTGGCATGGCCAGTCTGGTGCAATCAGTATCATCCTTGGTTTGTCCTGTTTGATCTTTAGTAGTACTTTGGAGAGGAGAGGCAGAGGAGGAAAGGCATAAACTGATAGATTTTTCCAGCTGAAGGACAGAGCATCCACTTTCCAAGCTTGTTTGTGGGGAGTCATTGTGCAGAACTTGTCCAATTGGTAGTTCTGGGGGGAGGCAAACAGGTCTATATCTGGGCTCCCCCCATTTGTTGATCAACATGTTGAAAGTCTTTGGTTCCAGTTTCCACTCATGTGGGTCCATGAGATTTCTGCTTAGTTTGTCTGCCAGTGTATTTAATTTTCCTGGCAGGAATTGAGCCTGTAGATGCACTTGGTAGCTCAAGACTGTGTTCCACAGAGCCATTGCTAGTCTGCAGAGGGGGTAAGAATGGGTACCCCCCAGCTTGTTTATGTACCACATAACAGTGGTGTTGTCCATCTTTACCATTAATTGTCCTGGAAGAATGTGGTCCTTGAAGGCTGTCAAATCATTCTGTACAGCTAACATTTCTTTCTGATTGATATGCAGGTGCATTTGACTTGGGTTCCATTTGCCCTGAATGCACTTCCCTGCCAGATGAGCCCCCCATGCATAGTCTGATGCATCTGTTGTTAGGGTTTGGGTGGCAGAGGGTAGAGTGAATGGTAGTCCCTTGTTTTGGTGGCAGGCGTCTGCCCACCAAAAGAATTCTAACCATAGACAAGGTACGTTATGAATCATTGCTTCTATATCCTGACAATGTTGACACCATAGGCTTTTTAGATACCATTGTAGTTTCCTCATATGCAGTCTTGCATATGGAATTAGTAGAATGCATGATGCCATGAACCCTAAGGCTTGCAGTATTTGACTTGTAGATAGCAGGATTTTTGAGGCCACTAGTTTGAAGTAAGTTGTCAAATTAATTTGTTTCTCTGGTGTGAGGAAAGCCATCTGGGAAGTTGTGTTCAAGCTTGCTCCCAGGAATATAATTTGTTGACTGGGTACCAGATGTGATTTATTTTCATTTATGGTGTACCCCAGACAAGTTAACACATTTTGTACAAATGCCAGATGATTCAGAAGCACGTCCTGGCTTTCTGCCTGAATTAGACAATTGTCCAGGTATGGGTATATTTGAATATTTCATTGCCCGCAAAATGCAATGACTGGAGCTAGGCACTTTGTGAATACCCTGGGCGCAGTAGATAAGCCAAAGGGCAGTGCAGAGAACTGATAGTGCATGTAGCCTGCTTTGAAGCGTAGGTATCTTCTGCAAGATTCCCTGATTGGGATGTGCAGGTAGGCTTCCTTTAAATCCAGTGTTGCCAACCAGGCATCCTTGCCAAGCATAGGAAGTAACTGGTGAAGAGTTAGCATTTTGGAATCACGAAAAAGGTGTTTAAGGTAGAAAGGTCCAGGATAGGACATCATAAGTTGTTTTTTCTGGGTACCAGGAAAAGTCCTGAATAGAAACCTTGTCCCTTTTCCTCTTCTGGTACAGTTTGAATAGTCTTTATGCTTAAGAGAGACAGTACTTGCTTTTGAGCCTCTGCCCACATATTTGGGGTTAGATCTGGCCAACTGTTTGGGGTTGGTAAAGTGTGGAAGTGAAATCTGTATCCTTGGAAAACTATATTTAAAACCCATTTGTCCTGGGTAATGAGTTCCCATTTTTTTTCCTGCAGAGCAATCTTCCCCCTAAAGGAGCAGTCAGTTGAGAAGTGCTAGGAAGTTTTAAAATCATTGAAACAGTTTACCATGGGGGAGTCTTACTACTCCCTGATTTGCAAGTGGGAGCCCCCCACTGCTTAGTCCTGTGCATACCCTGGGACTGAAGCCTGGGTGTTCTGCTGGTTCTGGGTTTGGACTGAGAAGGCCTGGAAGAGGCAGGAAAGGACCACTTCTTAGAGGGCCAATGCCTACTAAATCTTGGAGGCTGTACTTGTAGGAAATCTTTAACAGTTTGCAGAGATTTAGCTTTTTCCTCCATCTTTATAAGAACTTCTTCTGCTTTGTTGCCAAACAGGCGGTCCTAGTTTAAGGGAGCATCCAGCGATTTAGTTTTAACATGATCTGGCAAGGATTGCTCCTTAAGCCAAGCATGCCTTCTAAGTACAGACACAGTGACAGCAGCCCTGCAAGATGCCTCTAGAGTATCAAAACACATTGCAAAGTATGTTTTCCAACCTGTTCAGCAGAATGCATTAAATCCTGTAAATCCTTGTTTTCAGCACAACAAGGGATCAACATCATTTTCTGTTTAAGCAAATGAATAATATGCTGCTGATTCTTTAACATATGAAACTGGCAATTTAAGGCTCTAATGGCCAAGGTTGCAGAAGTGTATACCTTCTTACCCCATCTATTCAGCGCCCTGGAGTCTCTATCAGAGGGGGTAGGATTTTTGGCAGTAGTAGCCTCAATGCCCTTGGATCCCTGTGAAATTGTCTCAGGATCTGCAGTAGGATTTTTAAAAAGGAACTTGTGAGAGTCAGGAACCCTGTAATATCTTATCAGGTTTTCTGGGAGCAGGAAGTAAAGAGTCAGGGGCCAAGCTAGATTCCGAAAAGGCATCCTCAACAATGTCTAGTACAGGAGGGATAGCTAAAGGCCTGTGCTGGGGCAGGACTAAGAAATCCCTAAGTCTATTTTTAGAATCAGAGTAATGCTGGCTTTCCCAATGAAAATGCTCACTAAGAGTATGCAAGGTTTCACCAAAAGAGAAATCATCTTGGGGGGAGCAGAGGAAATAGAGTCCTCTGCATCAGAATCCTCATAAGTAGATAAGGGTAAATCCTGGTCATCAGATGAAACAGAAATTTCAGAATCCTGGTCAGAAGTATCATAAGCAAATTCAGTCCTAGGTCTCTTAGAGGGGAAGGTTGGCTTCCCCTGATTAAAGTAATAAGGTCTTCAGCCATTCTTATCATTTGTTTTTTAGGCATAGAGGCCTGACCATGCAGTCTGGGCATCAGTTTTCTAGGCATGGTTCGAGTTTTAGGCCTTGAAGAAGAAGATGGCATCAGTTTAATATGCAAGTCAGTAGGCCTGAATACACCCTCAGAAGCCGGTGCCTGCACAGCAGCTCTGGACCCATCCAAGGTAGAGACATCCGCAGGTTCCACAGTTGAAGCTTCTCGTGGATACTGGACTCTGAATGGGTCTCAGTAGAGGCCTGCGAATCTGAAGTGGTGGGTATCAGGGGCTGTGAAAAAACCTCACTGAGTACTAGTTAACTGGTGAATGGCTTAGGAGAAGCGTCATCAGCAGCTTTAGACCTAGTCAGCCTGCCTCTGTCTTTATCTTTGCATTTTTTCGGAATGTCAGTAGTCAGATGGCTTACCGAAGACATATCTGGATAACTGAACTGAGTACCAAAATATTTAGAAGTGAAAATATACCGATGAAGAATAGTCCGTTGCTTAAATAAGGCACAAAACTGACAGCAAGGTACAGCGTGGTCAGGGCCTAGGCAAGGAATTCAGTACAAATGAAAATCTTTATGAGGTACTTACTTTCCACAAGTAATACAATTATTGACTTTTACTGACATCGGTTTAGAGCAAGAAAAAGTTTCCCCAATGGGGTACTTAGCTTTAGTTGAAGACTTCGGTTCTGAAACTCGAAAATGAAAATTTCAGGGGTTGGCCGACCGGCACTTGCGAACTGCTTCTGCTTTGGGCACTGCATGGCAAGAAAAACTGATGTAATAGCATCGGCTGCATGCTTTATACCCCTGACTACCTGATGTCATGGAAGATGAGATAGCAACCGACGCAGGACCCAAGACTTTGATAATCAGGCCGACTGAGGGCTACTGCAAGCAGATAACCCAAATGTGATGACTGCAACAGTGAAACACGAAGAACATCTCTGCAATTCAGCTTCTTCTTCTTTCGGCTGCTCCCATTAGGGGTCGCCACAGCAGATCAACTGTATCCATTTCTTCCTGTCCTCTGCATCTTGCTCCATCACACCAACCACATGCCTGTCCTCTTTCACCACATCCATAAACCTTATCTTAGGCCTTCCTCTTTTCCTGTTACCTGGCAACTTCATCCATAGCATCTGTTTTCCAATATACTCTGTATCCCTCCTCAGCACATATCCAAACCAGGGTAATCTTGCCTCTCTGGCTTTGTCTCCAACCTTCCAACCTGGGCTGACCCTCTAATATACTTATTCCTAATCCTGTCCATCCTCGTCACACCCAGTGCAAATCTTAACATCCTCCACACTTCCACATCAAGCTCTGACTCCTGCCTTTTTGTCAATGCCACTGTCTCCAACCCATATTACATAGCTGGTCTCACTACCCACTTGTAGACCTTCCCTGTCACTCTTACTGGTACTCATCTGTCACAAGTAACTCCTGACACTCTTCTCCACCCACTCCATCCTGCCTTTACTCTCTTCTTCACCTCTCTTCCACACTTACCATTACTCTGAACTGTTGATCCCTAGTATTTAAACTCATCTATCTTTACCAACTCTACTCCCTGCATCTTCACCATTCTTCTATCCTCCCTCTCATTCACACACATATATTCTGTCTTAGTCCTGCTGACCTTCATTCCTCTTCTCTCTAGAACATATCTCCACCTCTCCAGGGTCTCATCCACATGTTCCCTACTCTCACTACAGATCACAATGTCATCTGCAAACATCATAGTTCATGGGGATTCCTGTCTGATCTCGTCTGTCAACCTGTCCATCACCATTGCAAATAAGAAAGGGCTCAGAGCTGATCCTTGATGTAATCCCACCTCCACCTTAAATGCATCTGTCACTCCCACTGCAGACCTCACCGCTGTCACACTACCCTCGTACATATCCTGTACCACTCTTACATACTTCTCTGAAACTCCCGACTTCCTCATACAATACCACAACTCCTCTCTAGGCACCCTGTCATATGCTTTCTCTAAGTCCACAAAGACACAATGCAACTCCTTCTGACCTTCTCTGTACTTCTCCATCAACACTCTCAGAGCAAACATAGCATATGTAGTGCTCTTTCCTGGCATGAAACCATACTGCTGATTACTAATCATCACCTCCCTTCTTAGCCTAGCTTCCACTACTCTTTCCCATAACTTCATGCTGTGACTGACCAATTTAATCCCTCTGTAGTTACCACAGCTCTGTGCATCACCCTTATTCTTAAAAATCGGTACCAAAACACTTTTTCTCCATTCCTCAGACATCCTCTCACTTTCCAAGATTTCATTAAACAATCTAGTTAAAAAGCAATTCAGTAGGCTGTAACAAATTGAACAGGTGTGGCAGTCTGGCTGTAACACGTTTGTTACAGCCAGATTATCAGGCCTCCAGCATTTGTTACAGCCTGCTGAGTTTGTTATGGAATAAAAACCACTATCTGGGATTATCTATGCTTCACTCATTCTTTATATGCTGTTGATGCCATTATGTGGGGCCTGTTTATATAATGAAAATTGTGAGTGCTGGATTTATTTGTTTGTGAATTTTATATTTATTATCGTGCACATGTTTGGCCATGCAACTATTAGAGTTGTTAGAATATATGTTTGGGTGCTGACCATTTCGTGTGTTAATGATTGTCTTGTATGAACTGTATAGCTACTTTTAGTGAAAATCAATCACATTGGTGGCATTGCTATATTTTTGGTGGTCTATATGGCTGAACAAGGCTCCTTATGCCTTTTTGTTAATAGTTTAATGGAAGATAAAGATGACTTTATTTGCTTTACTGGACAAACTTCAATGTTGGGCTTTGCAGAGTTTGTTACAGCCAGACTACCACTCTGGATTATAGAGTTTGTTACTGCCAGATGATTATTTTGGATTATTACAGAGCTTGTTACAGCCAGACTGCTAGGCCTGCTGAATTTGGTACAGCCTGCTGAGTTGTAGAGCTTGTTACAGCCAGACAATCATCTGGGACTATTGCAGTTTGTCTCAGCCAGACTATCAGGTCTGCAGCATTTGTTACTGCCTGCTGAGTTTGTTACAGAATAAAAGCCACTATTTGAAATAATCTGAGCTTCACTCATTCTTTATTTGCTGTGGATACCATTCTGTTGGGCCTGTTTATATCATGAAAATGGCGAAAATTGTGAGTGCTGGATTTATTTGTTTGTGCCTTTTATATCTATTTCTGTGCACTTGTTTGGTTGTGCACCTATTGGTATTGTTGGTATATATATATATATATATATATATATATATATATATATATATATATATATATATATATATATATATACATCTATATATATCTATATCCATATATATATATATATATATATATATAAATGGATCCACTTTGAATCATCGAATGTCCAGAACATCAACGTTCTAATCATCAGGACCAGAACATTGATGTTTAGAACATCAAAGATTTAAAGTGGAAGTTCCAGGTAAGTAAAATTGTAGAATATGCAGGGCAACAAGGTTCCCTGTATGTTGTGTGTGTGTGTGTGTGTGTGTGTGTGTGTGTGTGTGTGTGTGTGTGTGTGTGTGTGTGTGTGTGTGTGTGTGTGTGTGTGTGTGTGTGTGTGTGTGTGTGTGTGTGTGTGTGTGTGTGTGTGTGTGTGTGTGTGCTATCTGAGTGTTGGCATTGCAGGTTGGGTATGGGAGATCTCCCGTTTAGCGCTACTGCATATAGCGGTAAAAGGGAGATTTCCCTTACCCCACTGTAGTGCGATCTCGGAGTTGGAATATTAAAGTAGGGGGGTGTGGGGGTGCAGGGGGCGAAGCCCCCCTTCATAAAATAGCTTTTGTAAGTGTTTTTGTTTTTGTGTGGTTCATTTTGAACCTTCGATGTTGTGAACATCGATGTTCTGGCCTTGATGATTAGAACGTCGATGTTCTGAACATTCGATGATTCAAAGTGGATCCATATAAATATATATATATATATATATATAATATATATATATATATATATATATATATATATATATATATATATATATATATATAAATATATAGACACACACACACACACACACACACACACACACACACACACACACACACACGTGCCACTGCCTGATGGAGGAGATTCAGGAACTGTTGATGATGGCAGGTAAAGTAAAGTATGTTCAGTGGTAATGGTGTCAGTGCTGGGCATGGACAATAGGGTGTTTACATTCCCACACCAATCCATGGACATAGCCTCTGTGCCTGTGGAACCCATAACCTCTGTGCCTGTAGAACCCATACCTGACACAAAAAGGCACACAGAGTTAGGATGTTGTAGACAGATATACCTAAGTTGGGATGTCATCCCTTGCATTACCCTGCCTCCATGGTTGTAGCAAATTTCATTGAGCATGTCAGAGGCAAAGGTGGATATTATGCTGGTGGCCATTGATGTTATGGGCTCCACCCACCGCCCAAGCTAGCTGTCTTAATACTCATGACACAGCATTTGACCTTGCTCATAACACAGGGACAGGCTGAAAACGCTACAGTTATAGTTGTGCTGGTAGGTGTTTAAGACAATGAATATGATGATTTCTGGGAGTGCCTGGAGCACATGCATACCATCATGGAGAGATGATATAGGGAGTCTGCATGAGTATTCTTGTGCATCCAAGCATCTTAATGGATACAGTTCCTATGGTTGGTCAACCTTCATCTTCAACTGAGATGTCCACTGGAAGGGGTAGGCCATGGTCAGGCACAAGTAATGGAGCTGTCTGAACAGATCTCGATCCATTATTGAGAAAAGTACCTTATCACAAGGATGTCCACAATGATGGGGTGTTCATGCCAAACTGATCCATGGCAAGAGCCCACTCATGGTTAAACAGCACTTCTCCCTGTCAGCATGATTTGGGTAGTGCCTGTGACCCTCCAAAGAGACAGCACTCCCATGGATGGAGGGCACACACAGTCTGCTCATACATCACCTGTGGGTGCCCTGGATCTGTCAGTTTGATCCCATCACAGTGCTGCAACATCTGCTAAGGCTGTATTTCAGTGTGCATGCAGACTCACACACACACACACACACACACACACACACACACACACACACACACACACACACACACACACACACACACACACAAACACACACACACTCATAGTCAGAGTTATGCAATGTTCAGATCCACACACTCACATCACTGCAGACAGTGCCTTCTCACTGGCCAGGTTATCATAGAATCCTCACTCACCCACACAGGGCTAATATCCAGAGCTCTAAATTATGAACATGTGTACCAGTGCACATACACCATTGCTCACTGAGAGCGCTTAACATTATGTCCAACCTCATCTGTCCATATGATGATAATATCTGTGCACTGACCTCTGTACTCTATTACTTGCATAGCCTGTATCTAATGCATTGTGTGGATAGTCTATGCATGGAATAGAACAGCCTTATTGATGAGTTGCATGCATCTCTTTTTCTTTATTGTATACTGCTTTAATCTGTCATATAGTTTTGAACAAGCTGTTGCCTGGCATACTGCATCTGCCTTCACTGACACAGTTCTCCCCTTCAGCTGGCTTTTTCATATGCTCTGAATTAGGCTCATCTTCTTCTACATGCTCCTAATCAGGTTCCTTCACCACTGCCAAGTCTATAAATTCCTCGTCCTAACTGTATCTGCTCTGATATATCAGTTTGCCTAGTATGATTTTATGTAACATAGTGCATACCTAGAATTTCTTACTGCATGTGGTAGTGTCATACTGCAGATTTCTCCCTGATACATCCAGACAGAAAAAGTGGACCTTCTACAAGCAAATACATGTTCAGCAATGACCAGAGTTTATGACAGGGCATAGTTGTAGCCATTCCCTGCCATGGTCTTGGAATTTTTGGCAGGTATCTGCAACCAAAGATCCAGAGTATATCTTGTATTGCCAATAAAATGTCCCTGGATAATGTCACCCTAAAAAACATACTGGTATAAATCACATATATGACATATGTTGGAATAGCGGGCACTGTCTGGGTATCCTGTAAACACACTGTGTGTTATGACCTGTGCATTAGAGACCACACAGCAGCTGATGGAGTGGAAACTCTTACTGTTAATATACCTTAATCGCATATCTAAACAATCCTAACTTGGTTTGTGATTTATTGTGGAGTTGACTGGTAAGATAAATTTTATTTGAATTTATTTTGTAATTGTTATCACTGTTTTTCACTGTTTGTAGGTAGGAAGGGACTGCTTATTAACAAGATTTACTTTGATTCGTATTTTGTTGTTTTACCTTTAATTTCAGAGTTGGTTGTTAAAAAGGCATAGGTTTTTGACAGGCCAGCTCTACCACGCCCAAGGAGCCTAGACAGCTATAAATGTATGCAGATTGCAGTGAGGAAAATCCTGAGCATATCTAAACAATCCTATCTTGGTTTGTAAGTTATTTAGCTTTACTGTTAAAAAGAAGTGTGACTGTGAGTAATAGTGAGCAGAAGCTACTGCACACATAAAGGAATCACAACTATTGTCTGGCTTGTAGAATTTCTGTGGTCAGAACAACTTTACTGTACTTGATTATTTAGTTGTATATTGCTAATATGATTTTTGTCATAAAAGTTGATTTAAGTTCTCTGAATTCTTTGGATACTGATTTTGATTATTTTTTTCTTTTGCAATATTTTATTCATTTGAAGCTGAATATGGATTCCTTAAATGAGTATGCAATTGATTGCTAATGCACAAATATCTTCTACACTGTAATAAACTACCCTCTGCCCTGATCCTGGATGACTTTAACTACCAAAACATAGAATGGAAGACCTATTCTAGCTCAAACATGAACGCCCAGAGATTCCTCGACTTTGTCAATGCCAGTGCATTGGATCAGCTGGTCAACACTCCCTCAAGAGATGAAAATATCCTGGACCTGGTACTAACCAACATGAGTAGCCACTGAAGCACCCCTACAGTGCCATCCTCCTTGGTAAGATCTGACCATAAAGCAATCACTTTCAAAGTCACCATCTCCCCTGACCACCCCCCCCACCCCCCCTGCCAGGGTCGAACAAAAAAACGTTTCCAAAGCTGACTCCAACCTCCTGAGAGCAGGTTTGAGCACATTTACAGCCACTAACCCTTCAGTTGAATCAAGCACTAATGTCCAAGCCTATACCAAAAAAACTATATGAGCACCTGTATAGCTGCATGGACTCAGCAATACCTGACAGGACCAAATCATCTTCCTCAAGGAAGAGTAAAATTGTCCAGTGGACAGCAGCAATAAACAGACTCTATAATAAAAGGAAAAAATTGCTGTCCAGTACCAAGAAGGAGCAGGTGCAAAGTTGGAAGCAATCTCTCCTTTGTCAGAACAAGCAAATAAGATCACTGGTGAAATCCTCTAAGGCTAACTTTGAGTCCAAATTGGCCACATCCACTAAGGACAGTCACAAGACTTTCTTCGCATACGTCCACAATCTGAAAGGTAACTCCCAAATCTGCTCTGAATTGGTGGTCAAGAATGCCACATACACAAACACCACAGATATAGACAACCTGCTGGCAGACAAGTTCAGTGAAAGCTTCACCCCCCTGTCCCCCATCAGTAAACCAGGACATCTCCAGCACCTGCCCCCTCCCCTCATCACCAGGAAACAGGCTATTAATGCCCTCTCAAGGGCAAAAAATACAACCTCCATGGGACCCAACAACATCCCTGGCTGTGTCCTACATGAACTCAGGCAAGAGCTCTCAGCACCACTAGGCACCCTATTCAACCAAAGGCTGTGCACCGGCTTTGTCCTAGCAGAATGGAGGACAACCACTGTCATCCCTCTGCATAAAGGTGGAGCATCCACCGACCCAGACAATTATAGGCCCATCAGCCTAACTAGCCTGATCTGCAAGGCCATGGAACGCATTATCAAGGACCTTATAAACAAGGACATTGGAAACCTCCACACACTTGATCCCACACAGTTAGGTTCTGTCAAAGGGTGATCATGCCTGCTAAACTTGGTTGCCTTCTTCAAAATAGTCACCAAAGCCATAGATGAAGGCAAGACAGTGCACATCGCCTACCTTCACCTAGTCAAAGCCTTCAACACTATTACCCACTTGGGCATAATAGATAAACTCTCCCAGCTAGGCATCAACCCATATGTTACCAGATGTATAGCTAACTGGCTCACTGATACAACCCACTCAGTCAAAATAGGGGAAGCCACCTCTAGTAGTAGATCCATAACAAGTGGCGTACCCAAAGGATCCATCTTGGGCCTCTACTGTTTGGGATATACTTTTCTGAGGTACAAGCCAAAACCAGTGATCTGTGGCTGACCATGTTTGCAGATGACTGCAAGCTAGGCACTGTCATAAATTCTCTTAGTGATGTGAGCATCCTCCAAGAGGGACTTAACCAAACTAATGACTGGTGCCAGAAGCATGGCCTCAAACTGAATGCCAAGAAATGCATCATTATCCCCTTTGTAGAATATGGTGTCCCCACTAATTATCACATTAATAATAATGTACTAAGCATGCAGTCAGTCGTGAGGGACCTGGGCACCCAGGTTGATAGCAACCTGACTTTTGACCACCATGTTGCTTCCATTGTATGGAAAGCTTTCTACATGGCCCACCTCATAAGTAAGGGTATTTCATCCAGTACAATGCCCCCTTCACCATGTACCTTGCCAAGCACAAGCAGCAGCTGGAGAGACCACAGAGGTTGCTGACCAGGAAAATACAGAGTCTCAAGCACCTATCCTTTACAGATAAGGTAAAAGCCCTGTCCCTCTACTCAGTCTCATACAGACTGCTCAGAGGTGACATGTGTCTGGTATACAATGCCATCTCAGACTCAGCCTTGATGGAGTTGCTGCATATCTGTAAGTCAAACTCCACTCGTGCAACCCACATGCAAGGTCTCAACTTGCTCTGTGACATTAATAGAACTTGTTAGCAGGATAGATTTGTGTCTCGACAACTCCTCCATCTGTGGAATAGACTCCCTGTCCATGTCAAGCAGAGTACCTCACTATCCCTCTTTAAGAGGAACCTGGACAACTGGATGGGAAACAGAAAATATACCCCTGGGATCCCACCTGTGTCCCTGCTGGACTGGGAAAACAAGTGATGACTTTGTGGGAACATGGGTGAAATTCTAGGCTTATAAGGCCCTCCAAGCCAATAGCCTAGTATCGTCCTATGAATCTATGAACCTAAATGCTATGCATATTTAAAGGTAACAGCAGATAACCCTGAGGATCTGTGTTCCTCATGTCAAAAGTTGGATGATTTATTTACCATTATTAGAAGTAAATCTAGACTTAATGATGATGATGATTGCAATTGGCATGGCTTGGAGAACTGTTGTTTCATATATTAATGACTGGACTGATGAACTAAATAATGCTAGGCATAAAACAAATAGAACACATTTAGGAAATGATTCATCTGTTGTCTGCAAAAATAATTCAACCCCTATGAAGCAAGACTGTGCCACTGACAACTTTGGAATCCTGGATGCAAGTATTCTGAGGATCCAGTTTGTTTAGAAGGAAATAAAAAAGAAAGAAAGAAAGAAAGGAAGAAGCTCACAACAAATAACAAGGAAGAAAAAAAAACTAACGACTGTAAAGGAAAGAGAATATGTAGCAAGAAGGATTCTGCTTTGTTATGTAACACACAGGGTACAGGGAATGATGATATTTTTATATCAGAAAACCTTCAGTCTACAGAAAAAGGCATCATTTTTCCAATGGAGAAGGTAGAAAAAAGAGGCAAAGGCAGGTGAAAAGAAATAAATCAAAACTGAACGTGGAAGGACTGAAGAACATTACTGTAAGAAACAAGAAGAGAAAGTCAGATGTTGACAACATGGCTCAAGCTGTGGATTTACAATATCAGCTGACTGAGGATTTAATACACAATGAAAACAGTGGGATTAGTATGACTAATAGTGATGAAGATCTACCCTTCGTAACAATTGATAGAGCAGATAATACTGTATTAGAAACTGAAGATTCTTCAGAGCTGGCCAGCAAAGATATTCTTGTAATTAGAGATTCAGTTATTAGTGGAACTGATACTTATATTTGCAAACATGATAATGAACATTGAATAGTGTCATGCTTGCCAGAAGCAAACATAGAAGATGTGAGAAAAGCCTTGGAAAGCCTTAATGTAAGGAAGTATGGATCTGATTCTATTCATGTTGGTACAAATGATGTCACCCCGCAAGGACTGTTTATTAGTAGGGAACTGGCAGCCCTCTTAGATAGTATAGCTTGTAATGGTGTTAGAAAGTATTTTTCACAAATCACTTATAGAAAAGATAGTTAGGATACTGTGGATGAAAAGATTTTTTTTGGTAAATACCTACATGGAAAAAATGTCCTGTTTTAAAAAAATGGAAACGTGTCAGACAGGATGATGTGCATTTGTCAAGAACAGGAAAGGGAATTTTTGCAGCAGATAGTTTGCAGTATTTCACAAACACTACGTAGGATTTTTGCCAGGTTGAAAATTTAACAGTTCACAGATAACAAAATTTGATGCATCTTTGATGGTTGATAATGCTAAAAGCATTGATAATAAAGTTTTTTTAATTGGAAAATTTGCTACATTCCCACAAGATTGATGTTGTGATTGTTTGTGAGACATGGTTAAAGAACAATGACTGGAAGCCAGTTCTGTCAGGGTATAAATGTTCTTACTGTAACAGACAGTCTAACAAAAACATGTTCAGGGTTAATACCCATACTATAGACTGTGTAACTTTGACAGTAATGACAACACTGGACCATATAACAATTGCTGGAGTGTATAGACTGCCAAAGTCAAGTGCAGATGTCCTAGAGGAATTCATATACTTCTTGCATGAAATACAGGAGGGGAAAAATAATATTAGCTGGGGACTTAAATTTACCAGAAACAGACTGGAATAATATTGATTCAACGTTAGTAAGAAAATTATTCACAGCATATATTCAGGAACAACAATTGCTTTAGATTGTAAAACACCTACCAGGGGGCAGAACATACTAGACATTGTTTGTGTTCCCAAAGAAATTACTGTGACTTCAAGTCAAGTTTTACCACCATTGATGTGCAGTGGTCATGGAGTTATAAAGGTTAATTTATTGCTAGATAATTCTGCCAAACTGAAATAGGAATGAGAAGTGTACTAATTGCTTCTCTGACTGAGTAGCTGATGCATGGAATAGACTACATAATTACATTAAAGCAAGTACTAGTTTAGATAATTTAAGAACAGCCTGGACACTTATTATGGGAACAAGTGTTTTGGTATATTGGCAAGCTAGAAGGGCATTAATGCCCGTGCTTGAAATATTTGTATGTATGCATTTATGTATTTATGTATGTATGTTTGTATGTCTATGGCTCCCAGTAGCTCAGGAAAACAGGATACATCATAAAAAGACAACATGAAGTTGGATCTATCCTTTATGGTGTGTAGAACCTACATATATTTCCCCACACGGTACTGATGGACTGCTAGAGTGTTCTTGAGAGAGATGCCTGAGATATATCCACCTTGTTCACCCTATTACTCACTGAACATTCATTGAAACTAGTATTCTCAAAGCTACATATACGTTGGTATCCACAAGTGTAGGTATTCCACACATCCCACAGGTCTGCGTGTGAGGATGTCATAGCTAGACAAGTTCCTGCATACTGACTTTGACACATAGCTGTGGTCCACAGTTTCAGTGTTATGCAGTCATAAAATGTTATACGTCGATTGATGACATGACATGACATGACTGAGGGCTATGACATGCAACACCATGACTACTGGCAGTGAGTATAGACTGTTTTCATATACATGTTTCATAGTTTGGTGGCTACCCTATATATGTTCTCATGATTCACTTACTGTAACACCAACATTTTACTGTAATCATTAACTCTAGAGCTAACACCTCTTGCCATGGTATACACAGCCCTCCCTATCACTCTGCCATGTTGTTTACCCGCATTTGCATTTCTAAGTGCCCTTATTTAAATTATGTGGCTTAATACTATCTCGTTATACCATTATTCACATACTATGCATGCTGCAGCAATTTTGAGGTTTCCTACTCACGCTCAGTGTGCCTCTAAATCACCCACACAGTGTATAATAGCTGTTAGTTATACAAAATTGCTTACCATGACGTGAAGAATGTTTCTGAATTCCAAGGAATATCTTTTATGTTTAACATGAAAATCTAGCAATAGTATTAAAAGAAACATATAAAACATAACAGACCATTCTTTCTCTTTTCTACAATTCTCTTTAACAAATAAATTCCTGTAGTCACACTGATAATTATTTGCATGAATCCCAGGAAAGGAAGACAGATGTTACAAGTTTATGAAATGCAATGTTCCATCTTTGGAATAAGTAACAGCATACAACATTCTCATGGCGACTTGAGGATCATTGACTTTAGCTGTTTCATATAACAGTGATAATAGAAAACTGAGAACACTCCCATGAGTGCATGGAACTACAATATTTTTTTTTATTCCTGCTAATTACTCTAACAAGATCAGAGACATCATTTTAGGGCAAGCTTCCCAGCAACACCTGCTATATTTATCTAACTGTGTGGAGTTACACTGGATTCCCAAGAGAGCTGTAAAACTTCTGAATAATTGTCTGAACTGGTATTTTTAGCAATGTATTTAAAATTCAGACATTGCTAATTATTGCTTCTTCACAATGCCTAGGGTTTTCAATTGCTTGTTTGTAATACATTTTTCCACAACATAGCTCATTGGGCTCAAATGCAGTTGTTTCACTTTGCATTATGAATATGGAACATATCAAGTAGCTTATTAAGCAAACATATTACAATGATGTTTACAAAAGTGCTGAACTCATAAATCTTATGGTAAGTGATTTATGGGAATCTGTTCAAATGTTGACTCTTCATCTTTATTCTGCACTGCAGGCAAATACTAAATAATTTTATGCTGTGGGGAGATTGTGTTGAATGCAATTTTGCATGCAATGAATTAATGTTTCATCACATCACTTCTCTTCATATCAGAGAGTTAGTGATTTTATTTCCAGTGGCTCTTTTGTGTTTGCAATTTGCACTACAATATTAGTGTTTGTGTGTGTGTACGTGTGTGCGTGTGTGCGAGTGTGCATGTGTGCGTGTGTGTGTGTGTGTGTGTGTGTGTGTGTGTGTGTGTGTGTGTGTGTGTGTGTGTGCATGTGTGCATGTGTGCTTGTGTGTGTGTGTGTGTGTGTGTGTGTGTGTGTGTGTGTGTGTGCACACGCTCGCGTATGTGTGTGTATGTTACAAAAATGTCATGTGATCTCTGCTCTTTTCAGAATAAATAAATTAGACCGAAATTGACAGATGAGGTTGAATGACTATGCAAGTTATCCAATTTTAAGAACAAAATAAGGATAAAATTGTTTAGATTACAAAGCAACTTCTGGGTTACTGTTCATTAGTTCTTTTGTGGGATCGAATGATAAATTTCAATTTCAATGATTAAAACAATTGTATTCTTCAAATATGTTGTCCCCAGGTCCTCACTGTACAGTTTTGTTTTGGTTTTTTTTTTGTTAAGAATCACTGTTTATCTTTACTGTTCTATTAATAATATGATCTGATATACAACTCTGATCAGTACTGCTTGAAGTTATTCATAGGTTCATAGGTTCATAGGTTCATAGGTTGGTACTAGGCTATCAGCCCTAGGGCCTATACAAGCCTAGCCATAACAATTCCCTGGCTATTTCTTCCCACATTATTTACTTTCCTGGACCCCTGTCTAGCAGGGCAACTGACGTGATGGTGGTAGACAGATAATATGCTGCCATAATGTGCAATATAGTGTGAAAAGTGCTTTGATCTGTTGTTACTTTTGACTTAGTCATTAGTGTCTCGAAGTCCCAAAACATATAGGACAAATTATTAAAAAAGTGTAACTACAAATTAGTAGTAACATGGGAAAAAGGCTTTGTAAGAAAGGGATGCAAGGATAAACCAAAAAAAAAAAGTATAAGGTAAACCTTTCTTCCGGACCTGCATTTTGGGTAAAGTTACTTAGAAGCTAACATCCTTATAGGTTCATAGGCTCATAGGAGACTACTAAGCTAATAGCCCAAGAGCTCTTACAAGCCTAGTCATAGTTAACCTGAATTTCCCAATTTTCAATAGTTAGGTGAACAAAGTTCACAGAGGTATGAGCCTGTTCTAATGGTATCTAATACTGACTGCCTCAGTCTATGACAGACATCGACCCCCAGAGTACATTTACAATTACTCTGCCATTGATATATTTAGTGCTTGAAGAGGATCAGGGAAGCCGATGGGAATCTTGTTCCAGAGAATGGGTAGTCTCTAAGAGATGTATCTATCTCTCCAGCATGATTTATTTATGTCAGAGGCTAGGTTAAGATCCCTGGAATGAGTGACCCTCATGCAGTTTGTTTTACGAATGTGTAAAATTTCCCTTAGGGCTGGATCATAGATTGCCCTGTAGACCAGACACAGATTCTCCTTAGTAGTCTGTAGGAACAGAACACAGTGAGAGAGATTTATTTTTTATCCGCTGTACCTTCTTGGTGAGAAACCTGTGGGGTTGCTCCAGCTGTTGCAGATGTCTGGTGAGATACATGCAAAATGGCACATTGTACTCAATTATTGGTCCAATGAGGGACAAGTGCAATGTCTGTTGGATCTGATGCCCTTGCTTATAAGTTGTGCCATAGAAGGACTTTCTCACCATTGTGGATACATGGTGGTCGATGTTCAGATTACTTTCAAACTGAGTACCCAGATCACATGCCAACTGGTCTACTCTTAGGGGAGTGCTGTCTATATTGTAACGACTGGGGTATTTGCTTTCCAAATGGAATAATTATACAGTTTTTGCATGTAGTTTCAATCCATGCCTCTGGCACTAATCATTTGTCTGTGTTATTTTTTTGCAGTATATCAGTATCATTCAGGGATTCATTAACAGCCCCCAATTTGGAGTCCTCTACAAATTTGGTAAGCAAAATGCCATCAACATTTGCCTTGACTTCTGAGAAATAAAAACTGAACAGGAGACAGCCTAGTACAGAACCCTGTGGTACACTGCTGGTAACTGGCCTATTGCTAGAGGTGAAGGTGAATTCACCCACTTTGACAGTATGTATTCTATTAGTGAGTGATTTGGCTACCCACCTTGTGATTTAGAGGTTTATGCTCAGCTGAGAGAGTTTCTCTATAATACTCGAGTGGGGAATTGTGTTAAATGCCTTGGCAAGGTCAAGGTAGGTGATATGCTGCATAGTCTTTCCCTCATTCGTATCCTTGGTGACCTTCTTGATGAAGTCAATCAGATTTAACAGACACAAGCTACTTTCAATGAATCCGAACTGGGTTGGGTCCAGTGTCTGGATATTGCCTAAGTCCCTGTTGATAAGGTCCATAATGATTCTTTCCATGGCCTTACAGATGAGGCTAATCAGGTTTATAGGTTTTTAATTCCTTGGGTCAGTATATGGTCCCCCCTTGTACAGAGGGATGACTGTTGCTGTCCTCCATTCTGTCAGAACGTAACCTGTCTGGTGGCTGTGGTTAACTAGGGATCCAAGTGGGTTTGCTAGGTCATGTTTTAAGTTATTTAAAAGGCAAAATGGGATGTTGTCAGGGCCCATTGATGCAGTGCTTTTAGTCTTAGAGAGCACAGAGATGACCTGATATCTTGAAATAACAGGCTGAGGAGTGGTGGCAGATATACTTTGGTGGATGACTGGTGGGGACGGGGGTTGAAGTTTTATCCAAATTTGTCAGCTAGTTGGTTGGCTATTTCCTCCAGTTGAATATGCATGGTACCATCCACAACCAGGTGTCTGTGCATAGCTCAATATTCCCCTTAAGATTTTGGATGTAGTTAAAAATGATTTGCAATTTTCTTTGGCTAGGGAGGCTATTTTTGTTTGATAATTTGCTTTTGAGGACTTGACCAAATCTCTGAGTTGTTTATTTAAACTAGTGAGGGATTTATTCTTCTGCTGATTCTATTCCAGCTTACTTTTGGCCATTACTTTCTTTCTTTTGTTGTATAGCTTGTTTATATGAGTGGGTCCACCATGGTGGCTTTTTTTTCTGGTAATACCTGGGTTTAATCTGGTCCGCTACTGCTGATTCTATACAACTGCATAAGTAGCTATACAGAGTAATGATATACATCTCTGCATAGGATTCTTTATTTTCTGGGTTCAGTGGAGCTTTGAAATTTCTTATGACATCACTTAGTAAGAGATAATTTGTCTTGGAGAATGTGTTTAGCATTTTGGAGCTTGATGTGGTATCTAACCTTAGAGTTATTTGAAAGGAGACTGTTTTGTAGTCTGACCTTACCAAAGAGGACATTACATGGGGGAATGGGGGTGTTAGCGGGTGCAATCCTCCCCCGTGTTAGTGAATACTATATCCAGGATATCTGAGTCCCTAGTGGGTGTGCTGACCAGCTCTTCAGAGCATTTGCATTGACAAAGTCCAAGAACCTCTTCGCCTGCATTTTTGTGGTCATGTATGTTCCCCAGTCAATGGTTGGACAGTTAAAATCACCCATGACTAAGGTACTGGGCTGCATGGTGAGTGATTCCAGTAAGTCCAGGTATGAGGTATGTTTTTCCTGGTTCATAGTGAGGGATCTATAGCTATCGATAATGTGGTTGTGGATTTTGCCTATGGTTAGTTGGACATGGATTAGCTCAAAATAATCATACTGTTTCACCATTCTTTAGGTGTACTTATCCTTCATGAAGATGGATACACCTCCGGTTTTAATTCTTTCTTGCTCACTTGGTAGTCTGAATGTATGGATGGTGTCGTAGTCTTGCACATCTGGTGTGCTTCCCATGGCTTTGAACCAGGCTTCAGTGTCAGCCTTTTCCAAGGTGAGGAGTGCTCTAAGGGAATGCAGTTTCTTGTTTAGACTCCTAACACTGAATAGCAGTACCTTGAGATTATCAAGAGAAGATTTTGTTACAATGGGAGGCTGGTTACTTTGACACTGCCTAAAAAGGCACTATAGTGGTGTATAACACATTTGCTAGTATCCAAAAGCTTAGAGAAGACAGGTGCAGACCATCTCTGACAAAATAGCATGGTCTGTCAATCATGTCCTCCCAGGCTGACAAATATTGGATCCCCTTGGACTGATACCAGAAATTAAGTCAGTTGTTAAAGTCAATCATTTTTTGTTTGTATTGTGGCATCATCCTTGGTGAAGGTAGAATGCTGCTCAAGGCGAGGCTCATACCTACCTGTGATGCATAATCTGAGAGCTCAATCATGTCTCTCTTCATATAGTCCAGGGAGGGATGTCTCAGGTCATTCATACCTCCTTGAGCCATACTGGTACTTGTGGCTGAGTGACTTGAGTGTGATCTGATGGATCCTGGGATCTGACAGCTAGCTAACCATTACCTTCTCCTTATCCAGCTTAGTGAGGGGGATACCTGTTTGTCTCACTATGGAGTCTCCTATGACTAGTATGTTAAGTTTACTGGTGTTTCACCTTACGGTCTTGTTTGCTGAGACACTGGTGTGTGTTATTATGTGTTGTGTTTTTGTTTGCTTTGATGGGTGTATAAGTGGTTTTTGAAGGCATCTTCCTCCAAAAAACTCCAATAGGTATCCATACTGCTAGTTAGACTTAAGTCTCCATGGTAGTTATCAGAACTTTATCCCTCTAGGTCAATGGAGCTGACAATTAGATTCTGAAAAGTTAGAAATAGCAGAAACAAACTGAACCCTCCTGTGTTCTCAAAATCTTTTGAATTACATACATGCAATAAAGTATAGTATGATCTATTATCTACTTCTCATTATCAAATACTGAATTTGATACATTGAAAATATAGCTTTTCATTTACTGATTACACATGTGTTGATAGTGCTTCCTACGTAGTGAAGTTGTTGTCAGTTGATAATCAGGCTTATTCACCTTCAGAGTGCACAGCTGTCAGTAGGTGTATGGCCTCAATGAAGGGAAATGATGCAACTTTACACATCAAAAGAAAGAGTTGAGGAGTTTGAGTCTGAATAGTCCTGTGGCCATCAAATAATAAAAAGAGCTACAGGTACCCTGCTCTATTTTGTATCTTTTCTTTGGTAAAAGATTTTCTGAAGTGATATGCCAAATAATGCAAGAACAAGGGTGATAAATTCCTAAAGAAAGTTATCATGAGACTTTTTTCAGACCCAATGAAGCATGCACTAAAGAAGTTCTGACTAGTATAAAAGTGATATGCCAAGTGACGTAAGAACAACGGCGACACATTCCTAAAGATAGTATCACAAGATATTTTTCAGCCCCAATGCAGCATGCAATCAAGAAGCTCTGACTAGGATAAAATGCCACAGAGTGGTTGAAACTGTCATAATGAGAAAGTATTGGGTTCAGTATTTAAGGTGGGAAATACATACCAGGGGAAATAAATCTGCTTAGGATTTAGTTGCTATTTAGTTTAAAGACTTCAGAAATAGCTGACTGATACCACAGATCAAATAGATGTAGTTGTAATATGGAATGAATTATCTTTCAAATTAACTCCATGATCTTCATTGAAATACATAGGAAAACATCTATATTCCAGAACTATTATAATGATAAGCATTCTGAATAACTTCCTATATTTGAACTTATATCCTTAGCTAAAAAAATATCAGAAGCTCTTTTTTTACAATTATGAAATTCTCATGTGTAATATATATATATATATATATATATATATATATATATATATATATATATATATATATATATTGCAACCAGCATTACTTTCATATGTGGATTATGAACTGTTAAAGTAACAGACTTAGCCTAAATATCAAGCCTTATATTTTGTATTTATCCTTTGTAGACCAGGTTAGTCCTACTATGCCAGTGGCCTCTTTTAAGGGGAGAGACCTGAGGTGGTATTTATATTACTAGGGGAAATTTGGGCAGGGCATCAATGAACTTCCACTACTCTTTGGAGCTGCTGGATGGGGTCAGAGGGTTCTTACAGAAGCAAGGAACAGGCCTAAGGGAAGCAACAGCATGAAGGAGGCGAGAAAAGCTATAGAGAGTTTAGAGGAGGAAGATGTGAATTTGGAAAAAGTATTCATAATGGAGTATCAGAATGCTAATAAAGTTTCCTGTGTAGTGGATGATGCAGATGAGCAGCATTTAGTTGTCACAGTGGCAAAGGAAATAATTGAATCTGTTAGAGTGCTGTAGATAACTGAACTGGCATCAGAAGTGCCTGCAGATGACATTCTGTTGAAAGCAGTTGAGCTGTATGATCTAGGTGACACTTCTGCTGTTTCATGAGGTGACATGCCAGATTTTTCAGAAGTACTGAGGATTGCAATGTGGACAAGGAACCACGTGATGTGGAAGCAGAGAATGCAGCATTTAAAACTTTTGCAGTAGTGATTGAAAATAAAAGAAAAAAGCATAGGACAAATTTAGTAATTGTTCTAGGTTTTAAAGCTCAAGCAATTCAATCTTTTATACATATAGGGACAGAAATTTTTTGTGACTTAGCATTTGAAACTGAGGGACTGAGGATGGAATTTCTGCAAAGGTGTAACTAAAAGGAGGATATTTACCTGCTGAACAATTATTTGTTTTTCATAGCAACTTAAATGGTAAAAATGTTACTTTGTTCTTTAGAACTGATGAGCTAGAAGAAGATGTTAAATACATGCAGGGCTTGTGTGAAACTGTTGATTATATTGTGAAAGTAAGAGATGAGAGAAACTTAATGAATGGAGGGTGGAGGATGGAAATTTTTCTGAAATGTGAAAAAAAACATAATGAAGTACTTGTCATGTGCTTTTTTTTTTGTTTGTTTGTTTTTTGTGGCTGTTAATAGAGAAACATTAAGATCTGTTTGCCAGCCTAAATCAGGGGATCACCTTTAACACACCAAATGTTCAGTACACCAACAACTAAGATCTTACGACTAGTTCACTGACAATGTCAATATCAAAAGGTAAAACGCTGCTACCTGAAGGTCCACTTTCGTAAAAAATGTGAGGTATAACTTGATAAAGACGATGGCGGACCACCACGAAAAGCAAAAGTATTTTTAATGTACAGACAAGATAAGCGCTTTCGCGTACATCACAGGTACGCTTCATCAGATCTCAATTAATTAAGCAAGAGCTAGCATTATATACAATCTCATTAATTAAAAACACTCAGAAACAGGTAATTGATTAATTAATTAATCAAGTAATTTAAAAAACTGTAACCCAATGTTCCTGCAATGTATATATACCCGCACAATAGCATTTCATGTAATACAGCCCAGAGCCCAAAGATCAGTTAATAAAAATTCTCAAACTAAATATATCCAAAGTAAATACTGATAATAGCCATGATAATAAATAAAAACATAAATATAACAAATAAATTAATATTTATAAATAACTTGATTCTGTCTGCATGTATATATACCTAGGTATATGACTTTACTATAAGTAGCATGTAAAAATCTGATTATGTATGTATACTTATGATGCTTAAATACAATCAATATATAAAAACAATATATAATAACATAAATGGTATGACTTAAATATTAACTAAATAAATAAATGAAATACTCAATGCCTCTAAAAAAGGTGCTGCCACTTTTTCTGTTATATATACAAACATAAATAAATAAATAAACAGGTCAAATTCATAGTAATGTATATGCCTAACACTGTAGCAAGTCTAAAAATAGAATCTTGATCTAGTATTAGGCACATCCATCTCTTCCATGCTTACCAAAACCCTTATTTCAATTTACGTGCTTCAAGTAAGGGTTTGATGGTAAACTGATTAAGACCTGGATCCTGATGTGCTCGTAACCTAAATATCCATTCAAGTTCTACTGTTTTGAGATGGTTCATGTTATTTCAACCTCTCTTGTTGGGACGTATTATTTGTAGTACTCTAAATTTAAAACTGTGTCCTGAATGGGACATGGAATGCTTGGCTAAAGCATTACGTTGGTCAGATTTCCTGATGTCATATGTGTGGTTATATATCCTATCCTTCAGTCTCCTGGTTGTCATGCCTACATAATAGGCATGGCATAGATCACAATTAGCTAAATATATCAAATTTGTGTCATCACAGGAGGCAAAAAACCTTGGCTCAAATTTGTAATCCAATGTCGGATGTATAAAGGTCTGTTCTCTGGTGATCATTCCACACATATTGCATTTACCACATGGAAAAGTTCCAAATGATTTAGGGTGTCTAAATTGCCTGACTTCAGGATTAGTGTGTTCAATACATAATAGTCTCTTCAAGTTTTTACTATTTCTGTACGTGAAGCTTGGTCTTATACCTGCCACCTTTGCTGTATCCATGTCTACTGTAAGCACATGCCAATTTTTTGATATTATTCTGATGATTTCCTTAATATCATTCGTAAATCTTGTAATGAAAGTCACTTTGGGATCATTCTTTGTTTTATATATTCCCTTTTGGGCAGTGAATTTCTGTTTCATGCTCTGAGTAGGTTAATTCATTATTGAATTTCTAGTATCTCTGACCATAGTACTATTATAGCCTCTCTCTATGAATAGATCTTCCATAAGATCAGCTTCTTCCTTCAAAATCAAGGGGTCTTTACATAATCTAGAAAGCCTAATAAATTGACTTTTAACAATATTGGGGAATGTAAATCTAGGATGCATACTGTTGAAATATAGTAAGGTATTTTTCCAACAGGATTTTCTAAATAATGAAGTGGCTATGTGATTTTGTTCATCTCTCCTGATGGTAATATCTAAGAAATCAATATTATGTCTAGAAGACTCCAAAGTGAATCTCAAAAATTCAGTTGTGGATTCTAAATAATTAATGAACTCATTCAGTTCATTCAACGTGCCATTCCAAAACAGTAATATGTCATCTACAAATATCCTATATAATAATATTTTGGAGTAATATCTACTGTTGAAAAGATATGTTCTTTCCCATTGATAAACAACTAAATTTGCATATGTGTTAGCGCATGGGGTGCCCATGGCGACACCCCATTTCTGTAGATATAGTTTATTGTTGAACATAAAAACATTATTAGATAAAACTATGTCCAGTAATGCGCCAATTAATATTTGTTCATCATTAGTGAACTCCGTAATATGATTCAATAATTCCCCAATTGCTTGCAAACCATAATAATTCGGAATGGAAGTAAATAGGTTTTTTACATCCAGGGTGACTAACATACAGGTATCAGGTAAACCATCCTTAAAAAGTAGATCCAATGTATCTATAAGTTGATATGTGTCCCTTAATATCGATGGAATATTCTTAACTAATGGACTTAATTTTTTCTCTATGTAAATGGAAATCGTCTCTGTTATCCAGCCTTCGCCTACTACTATAGGTCTCATTGGTAAAGGAAGGATATTTTTGTGTATCTTAGGTAAGCCTTTGATATAGGGTATGCAAGGATGTTCAACTAGAAAATATAAATACAAATCATGATTGATTTGTCTGCACATCAGCAAATCATACAAGTCATTGTATATCTCATTTACTATCTTTTCTAGCTTTTCCTGATTAATTTCACTATAAGTATCAACATCTTCTAGCATTTTAAACATAGTGTCATTGTAGTCTTTCATATTCATCAGCACAATCCCGCCCCCCCCTTGTCTGCAGGCTTAATAACTAATTCAGTGTTGTTACGTAAAGCATGCAAAGAGTACCATTCCTCTTTGCTTATATTATGAAACAAACATTTATGTGCATGTCCTAAAAAATATGTGTAGAAATCATTCTCACACATTTTCATAAAACACTCAAGATGTGCCCGTGGTGCAGGTATAAACATGCTTTTTCATTTAAAATTAAATACTGAAATGTTATCACAGTTATTATGTACACCAGTAGAAAACAAAAGTTTCAGGGATACTGAACGTCCAAACAATCTTAAATCCATTAATAATTCACTTAAACTACTAGTTTGTGATGGAATATATGATAACCCTTTGTTCAAAAGTAGATAGTCAACTGAAGAAACATCAAACCTGGAAAAATTAAATACTAAGTCTTTCAGTCTCTTGTCCGTCTTCTCTGTACGGAATTCTCGCCTGAGTACTTCCTCTTTCTGCGACCCTGGCTGTTGGATCTGCTTCTCGATGTTAACCGCGTCCGGACTGGAAGAGGTAAAAAACGCTCCATATTCCCCGTAAACAATTTCGGTTTTGCTCACAAAGCATTTTCTTTTTTCTTTGCTACGAAAGCTTGTTGGTTCCGTGGGGGGGTGTCTTTCCTCTCACTAACGCTTGATTCACCACTTCCTGATGGTGACGTAACCAAAGTACCTGCATCAGTCATGCCAGCTACTGGAGTATCATTTAAAGGGCAAGACACATTCCCAGATGATAGTTCATTGGGGTTATCAACAAATAAATTTACATTAGAAGGTTTCTGTTGTGTTGAATCACGATTGCTGTTTCTCGGCCATACAAAAACTTGGCCCATGGAGAAATCTTTATAGTCCCGCTGAAGTTTGCGGTGCTTAATTTGTTCTAGCTTATCGCTGTATGCAGCTATTTGAGAATACAAGTTTCCAAGCCTTCTTTCATAAATTGCCCCTTTAAATCTCTCACGTATGTCTTTATTTAAAGCCTCTGCTTTCATGTTGAGTTCTGCCTCAATCGGTGTAAAGTAGTCAATAAGTAATTTGATATAACTGTTGCTGAGTTCAGTATTCAATTTCTGCCATCTCCTCAGTAACTCAGGATGGCTCTCACCATAGGAAGGCATGCATAATACCCTCATCCCACGAGGAATGACATTGAAATGTAAGCATGCTTCCATATGGCGTCTCTGCCATAATAGTCTTTGTAATTTATACAGGTTATTTTCCAGGTCTCTACTCAATGTGTTGAATTCATTTAAATTTTCCACAGTACCTGTTTTTACAACTGATGTTGGTTGTTGTAATTCCAAACTGAGTAGAGGGTTGTGACGCTGTTCAGTAATACAATTCCATCTCTGGTTCAGGTCTCTCCCTTCCGGATTGTAGTCTAGTTCAACGATAGTAGTATCCATCGTGTGGTAGCTTCGTTAACAAAACACAAAAATAAATCAATATCAAAAGGTAAAACGCTGCTACCTGAAGGTTCACTTTCATAAAAAATGTGAGGTATAACTTGATAAAGATGATGGCGGACCACCATGAAAAGCAAAAGTATTTTTAATGTACAGACAAGATAAGCGCTTTTGCGTACATTACAGGTACGCTTCATCAGATCTCAATTAATTAAGCAAGAGCTAACATTATATACAATCTCATTAATTAAAAACACTCAGAAACAGGTAATTGATTAATTAATTAATCAAGTAATTTAAACAACTGTAACCCAATGTTCCTGCAATGTATATATACCCGCACAATAGCATTTCATGTAATACAGCCAGTTTGTTTATTGTGGCTGTTAATAGAGAAACATTAAGATCTGTTTGCCAGCCTAAATCAGGGGATCACCTTTAACACACCAAATGTTCAGTACACCAACAACTAAGATCTTACGACTAGTTCACTGACAATGTATTATGCCGACACTACACATTACCAACAGCTGATTGGCCGGCAATGAAGACAGCTACGTTGAAAAGTATAAGTAATTCAGTATAGAACTGAGTATTCATTCCTTGAGTTTGTTCAGAGCATAGCGCGATTATTAAAAATGTAATGAGGAGAGGTGACTTGTGTGCATTCCATGGAATGGGTATAACATTATTTGGTGAGTGCACTGTTTCAGCATTCGTTTGTGCATGGTATTATTATCCTACATTTACTGTTGTTTAACGCTCAGTTACTACAACGTACTGTCTGGAGTATGCGGTATATTTTGGCTTACATTCAGAAGTGAGGACGACCTAGTATGGCTGGTACGTATTTCTATTGGAGGAAGCTGTTCTTGCATTTAATGCCTCTGGGACTTGGATATGTTGCAATATAATTTATTTTTTCTCCACTCATTATTTTGTACTTCTTACTGTGATTTCAACACATTGTTGGGATATGTCTTGCATGATCACTACTTTCTGTAAGTTACTTTCAAGCAGGTTTGTGTGCAACTACTCTGTTCCTCATTTTCATATGGACAGTTAAACATTCATTTGTCTGTGAATTTAATGTCGGTGTATGGTAGTTTGGTGTATTGCACTGTCGGTGATTGAGAATGTCGGTGAAGTGGTCATGGGATCTTAGTTGTCGGTGTACTGAACATTCCGTGTGTTAAAGGTGATCCAAATCAGGTTACTTTTGTAGCAATTTTTTTCATTTAATTAATGATTGTGACAAGAAACAATGCAAACAGTATGTGGAAAAGGGACATACAGCAAAAAGATGCTTGGCTAAAATCAAGTTATGTTAAAAAAGGACAATTTTGGATGGATTGTCAAGAGTAAACAGTAAATAATGAAAAAGAAGTGGAAAGGGAATAAAACATACATGAAGAATGACAAGAGGCCAGGGAGAGGGAGAACTAGGTTAAGAAGAAACTGCAGAAGAAGAAGAAAAATATGGAGAAGAAATTAAGGTGAGAGCCTGCATGCAGGAACAGAGGTCAGAGAAGGGTTAACACTAATAATTTTGTTGAAGTTCTAGCCAGTGAAATCTTATTTTGTTGATCACAAATTATTTGTATATAAACCCAGGAAAAATGTTTAATAGGGCAAAGAGAAAAAAAAATCCCCTAAACTTAAAAAGAAGCAAAATAAAGAATTTAGAGTACTTTCTGTAAATGAACAGTTTTTAACTCTGTAAGAAGTATAGGGACTGGACTGGTGTAATAAATGCGATGTGGATGTTATTGTGTTAGAGGCTGTAAGATCATGACAAGTGAAGAAAGACTGTAAACAGAAAAATGGGGTAAAAATATAATATGGAACTTAGGAAGTGAAAGTTGTTCTGGAGTGGCAGCGTTGTATAAAAAAAAGTAAAAATACTGGATGCAGTGCTGGTAAGGATGGGAAGGCTAACTGTTGTATATGTGAGTTGGACAAAATATTTTATAGAATTACAGCATTTTATGCATATATATCTAGCAAGAAAAGGGATAATATATTTCATCAATTCTTAGACTATGTGGTAATTAACATTATAGCTATAATTGCAGAGGACTTTAATTGTGATTTAAGGGGAAGATGTAAAAAGAAATGGAAAGGTGTAAATAATACAGGAAGTGATACAATGTGGTAAAATAGCTGTGTGGAGCAAATGTCAGTGGACTTATGGAAGGGGAACTTGGACCTGAAATTGATTATTTTGCATTATTGGATGTAGTGGGGTAGCAGTTGTCACATTTTTTCAGACCATTTAGCAATATGGGTGAAGGTGATGGAAGAAATAGATAAAACAGGAAATGGAATAAAAAGAATAAATGAAAATGTATGGAATGAAATTGGAGAGTAGAAAGTATTATAGTTATGTAAGCATCATATAACCATGAAGGCCATCTTTAAGAATTGGTCTGAGTGGTAGATTGAAGTTAAAAAGAAGAAAGAAAGAGACAGTGAAGTATGGGAAAATATAGAACGATATTAGAGGATTTAGAGAAAAATTCAACAGAGCATTATGATATTAAAATAAATATATAAAATAAATTGATACAATGAAGGCATCACTGTTTAGGAAGAGATATTGTATACAATGGAGAAGGGAGGCGGTATCTGCATATTTGGGTAAAATAGTAAAGGATGACATTGGTATAATGACAGAAATTAAAAGTGTAAAAGGAGTGGTAAAAAGAACATTTGGAAAATATGTATAAAAGTATAAGGATTGAAGATAAGAGAAAGAGAATGAAAAATAAAGACATTTCCAGAATTAATTTAAGAACATTTTGAAAAACAAACTACTATTAGTGAATTTTATGAAGTACTTAGGAAATGAAATGTTGATTCAGTATCAGGCCCAGATAGGGAGGAAATAAGCAATAAATTCATGGAGGGGCAAACAGAACATTTTGCAAATGTACTAAATAAGTGGTTGAAGTAAGGGTTTGTTTATGAATAGTTATGTAGTGAGATATTACAATTTATATGGAAGAAAGATGAGAAGGATTAAATAAAAAAATTGGAGACCCATTATACTAAATAGCGCAGATTATACATTTTTATGACAATAATGCAGAAGCGAATGGAAGGAAGGATGGGGTATTACTGAATACAGCATATATGGTATAAAAAGGAAAAGGTTATTGGTTGTGAGAAAAACTATGGATGATGTTATAAGTAAAAGGCAGGATGAAAACCTTATGGTAGGTAATGTTAGCAAAGCATTTGATACTGTAGGACATGATGCTTTGTGGAATGTTATGAAGAAGTATGGAATAGGTAAAAGAATTAGGGGAGTATATATGTCAAGTTATTAGAAAAGTAGAGTGAGGGTGTTAGTGAAAGGGTGCCTGAGTAAAAAATATGCATCAAGTGTGGTATAAGACAAGGGTGTCCCATGAGTGGAATATTGTTTGCGTTGGTGGAGAATGTGATAGTGAGTGAAATAGTTTAGATGATGAAAGATGCTGGATGTGTTATGCAAAAGGATGTGGTGATGCTGGCAGTTTGACATATGCAGATTATACACTTATAGTTACTAAAAACAAAATATGGATGCCGGAAGTCTTTTGGATTAAGCACTTGGGCTTCAGACCAGTTGTTTCACATTAGGAAGGTTTCTGGCCTGCACTGTGGTGGCAGGACAGGTAGCTTACATCCTTCTAAGTTGGGAACTGCTGAATGAGAGCTCAGTGTCTGTTATTCTAAAAGTGTATTAGTTCTGGTTTAAGCACTTGGGCTTCAGGCAAGTTATTTTACGTTAAGAAGGATTGCGGTCTGCACTCTTGTGGGAGGAGAGGCTGGACTCTGCCCTTCTGAGCAGGGAATTTCTGGTTAAAGGCTTATAGTACCTGCATATTCTAACTGTTTCTTACTGAAATTGGTACACCTTGTTTGCTGTAGCATAGACTAGATCCAGGCCTGCTGAATCTAGCTTTGTTTGTATGCTTGTTGTTTGTTTATTTCCCTGAAATGCTAATTCCACCTAAAACGCGGCCTTCTAGCACTTCTGTGGATCCCTAGTGATATCTGCATTACTTACTGTACTTATTTCCTTGTTTCACTTGAAAGAAAGTTACTGTATGTCGTTTTTGCATTTAAGTTACCTGTAACACATTGCATTTAAGTTACCTGGCACTTGCTCACTAAAGCAATTATATAAGTCAGCTCTAAAAAATTAAAAGCACTACACCCTCACAAACTCCCCTTGAGTACCTTGTTCCCCATTGGCCCTTTTTTCAATTATAAAGGAATTCCCAATACTATTCTAGCATGTCCAAAGGTCAGTTGTCAATCTCCTCTCCGGTCCAGCTGGTGAATCTGGGAATCTTGAGGCAATGTTACAACTGCCTCATGTACACAGACAACCCTCTCCTCCTCCCAACAAATTCCAACACATGTGAGAGATGTAACCATATAGCCAAACTGGAGGCTAAGCTCTCTCAACTCAGTACTGGCGTAACCAGTCAGGAGGAGAAGGAAACCACACTCACTACAATTCCAGTCTCACATAGACCTACCACGACAACAAACCAAACACATAAACACACAAAAACATACTCAGAGGCTCTAAATAAAAATCTGCCGAAGCAGCAGAGACCTCCAAAGCAGACACCCAAGCAACCGCTACCCCAAAACAAAACACGTGCAACACATAGCTCACAAAGTCAGTGTGCCGAACAGTCACAGCCCTTAAGGCTAAACAACACACCTGATACACTTGTAATAGGTGACTCTATCGTCAGGCACACTGACGTCCCGCTCACCAGGTTGAACAAGGAGTAGGTCACGGTGAGCTGCCTGTCAGGTGCTAGGATCCACCACATAGCACAAGCACTCAGGTCACTCCAAGGCAAGTACAAATATGACTCAGTCATTGTCCATGCTGGTGTGAATGAGCTGAGACGTACCTCCCTGGACTACATGAAAAGAGACATAGAGGAGCTCTCTGAGCATGTAGCCCAGGCCGGTATGACCCTGACCTTGAGTAGCATCTTACCCTCACCAAGAATGATGCCACAATATGAAGACAAGATGATCAATTTCAACAATTGGCTTAAGTGTTGGTGTCATTCAACTGGGATGACATGCTTGACAAGCCACAATGCTTCGCTAGGGATGGCTTGCACCTGTCACCCCTGGGCTTTCGGATATTGGCAAAGACTCTTGCTACCCCCATAGTGCCTTTTTTAGGCAAGGCTCAAAAGATAAACCCACCTCCATAGGTATCACAAGGGATAAGAAACTAAGAGTAATGCTACTCAACGCCAGAAGTCTAAAGCTCAAGATGCATGCACTCGAAACTCTCCTTAGCATGGAGAACATCGATATCTGTGCAGTAACAGAAACCTGGTTCAAGGCTCCCGAGAGCACCCCAGGACTACCAGGTTATACCTCATACCATGCTTTTCGGCCCCAAAACTTGGACCGCACCACAAAAGGAGGGGGAGTATCAATATTCATCAAAGATACCCACACCTCCAGGTTGGTGGCACAGCACGAAGCATCAGAGACTATCCATGTGCAACTAACTGTGGGTAAAACTGCCTTCCAGTTTATAGCCTGCTACAGACCACCCTCGCAAACACAGGAACCCCACTCAGCCTTCCTGAGAATACTGGAAAATATGAAGGTCTCTCCAAACACCATTATATTGGGCGACTTCAACTACCCAAACATAGACTGGGAGCATTACTCTAGCTCCAACACCCTAGCCCAAAGGTTCCTAGAATTTATAAACTCAAATGCTATGGAACAACTTGTTACCACTCCCACAAGAGGGGAAAACATACTGGACCTGATCATCACCAACATGGGGACACTATGCTCCAGACCAGAAGTGTATCCCTCACTGGTAAGATCAGACCATAAACTAATCTCACTGGATATTCACATCCCGACCCCACCCCCTGCCCAGAAAACCACAGTGAAAAACATCTCTAAAGCAAATTTCACATGCCTCAAAACCAAGGCAAAATCCTTCAAAGCCCCCGGGCCTGTGGAAAATACGGCCCAGACCGCAGAATCCTTTATAAACGCATTCTATGAACACCTTCAGGAATGCATGGATCATACAATCCCAAATAAAACTAAGACCCAATCCTCCAAAGGCAGACGTCCTGTCTGGTGAACCCCAGCCATAAACAAACTATACAATAGAAGGAGGAAGCTACTACATGATAGTGCAAAATCCCAAAAAGGGAAGGCATCTCTGATCAGTATTAGCAAAAAACTACGGGCACTCATAAAATCGTCTAAAGCCAGCTTCGAGAGAAAAATTGCACAGGACACTAAGGATAATCACAAGGCTTTTTTTAGTTATGTTAGGAACCTGGGTGGGAATTCCCAGATATGCTCAGAATTAGTCCAAAATGACAAAAAATACACTGAGCCCACAGACATTGCCAACATCCGAGCTGACAGGTTCAGTGCAAACCCCCCCCCCCCACCAAAAGGGCAAATATCTATCCCAACAGAGTGCTGCCCCCCTGACACCTCAGATGCTCAGGTAAGAGCCGCCCTCTCCAAGGCAAAAAACACAGCATCAATGGGACCAGATGGTGTCCCGGGCTGCATCCTACATGAACTCCAAGAAGAGCTAAACCCAAACATAAAACTACTGTTCAATCTTAGCCTTACTACAGGATATGTACCCAAAGAGTGGCGTACAGCAACAGTGGTCCCTCTCCACAAAGGTGGTGCCTCAACGGATCCTGGAAACTATCGCCCCATAAGCCTGACTAGCTTGGTCTGCAAAGCTATGGAAAGGATCATCATGGACCTCATAAATAAAGATATTGGGGACCTACAGACACTGGATCCTACCCAGTTTGTTTTGTTAAGGGCAGATCCTGCCTCTTAAACCTGGTCGATTTCTTTGAAACAGTCACCAAGGCCATTGATGAGGGGAAGGTGGTCCACACAGCCTACCTGGACCTCGCAAAAGCCTTCGATACAATACCCAACTCTGGCATTATAGATAAGCTCACCAGCTTAAATATAAACCCCCATGTCACTAGATGGGTTGCAAACTGGCTCAAGGACAGAACCCACATGGTTAGAATTGCTGGAGCCATGTCAGACTCCAAACCAGTTACAAGTGGCGTCCCACAAGGCTCAGTCCTGGGACCTCTCTTGTTCGGTATATATTTCTCGGCGGTACAGGCCAACACGGAAGGACTGTGGCTGACCAAGTTCGCAGATGACTGCAAACTGGGCACCATAATCAATTCTCCAGCCGACACAAGCATCCTCCAAAAGGGCCTCGTAGAAACAGACAACTGGTGCCAGAGCCATGGCCTCAAGCTAAACGCCAAAAAGTGTATAGTCATCCCCTTTGGCAAAAACAAAGTGCCCACAAATTACCACATAGGTGGTAATCCATTAAGTACAGAAGAAGTCATTAGGGACCTGGGGACCCAAGTTGATAGCAATCTCTCATTTGACAACCACGTGGCCAAAGTGGTTAGAAAAACATTTTATATAGCCCACCTAGTCATGAAGTGATTCACATCTAGATCAGGGGAGGTCATCGTGCCTCTTTACTCATCCCTCATCAGGCCCATAATTGAGTACAATGCCCCTTTTGGGATGTACCTTACCAGACACCTGCAGCAACTGGAAAGACCCCAAAAGTACCTCACCAAGAGGATCAAAGGGCTCAAACAGATGCCATATGCTGCCCGGTTAAAGAAACTCCAGCTCTACTCAGTGGCATACCGCCTGCTCAGAGGCGATCTGTGCCTGACGATAAAGCCATGTCCAACCCGGAATTAATGGACATGCTGCACCTCAGAAAATCCAAATCCCATCGAGCCACGCCGAGAGACTTGAACCTCAGCACTGAAATAAATAGGACATGCTGGAGGGACAGATTCATAACCCAGAGGCTCCCTTCACTCTGGAATAAAATCCCAGTCCAGGTTAGGCAGAGTCCCACATTGACTCTCTTCAAGAGGAATCTTGATGAGTGGATGGGCGATCGTAGGTTTACCCCGGCTATCACTTCTGTGTCACTGTTAGACAGAGGCACAGTATACTAACCTCAAAAAAAGGCATAGCAAAATTAATTTAAAATGGGTGGCGAAAGCCAAACACACTCTGGCTAAGCTTATAAATGCCCTAGGGCAGATAGCCTAGTATGAACCTATGAACCTATGAACCTATGGAAGTGCTAGTTTGACTGAATCATTTTTTAATGGAAATGGGAATGATTTTGAATAGAAATAATTGAATATGGATGAATAAAGTGCCATTGCTAGGAATACAATTTTGGAAAAAAAAATAAGTATGGAGTTATTATGCAATTGCAGTGTTTGATAAAAGAAATGAGAGAAATATAAATTCTGTAGAGGGTGTAGGGTATACAGATTAGCATTCAGGAAAAAGGGTTATATGGCAAATTCAGTATTAACAGGAAAATAACATATATGTTAAATATTTATATGATTCCAGTAAAATTCCAGTAAAATATGAAAAGGAATTTGTGCAACTGGTATTTTTTATATGATGCTGAAGATTAAAACCACTGAAAAGTGGTGTGGTATATATGAATGAAGAAGAAGGGGGATTAAAGTCGCTAAGTTCTGTTGTTTATTTGGCTTCTATAAACTTATAGAGAGTATTAAAGTGGGTAAAGGAAGAAAATGAAAATGTAATTATAAGAATATTTAAATACAAGTACAAAAAATTGGAAGATGAGAATAAGGAACAAGAAAAAATGCAAATATAAATGCAAACATTAATAATTATTAAGAAACAATGCTATCATGGAAAACAAAAAGTTGATAACGTAGAGAAAGAAGAATGCAGTACAATAATGTGATGAAATAACAGTTTTATGTAAATCCATGGTGAAATTTATAAGAAGAAGCTATTAAAGCCATTAAAGTGAGGATAAAGTGTTATAACAAGATAACAGAATGTCAGAACTCATTTCTATAAATACTGGTAATAAATAAGTTAACAATAAAGGGGGTATGACATATAAAACAAAAATTAATAGACTGTATTTATTATATGGGAAAGATGAGATACCAAAACATTTTCTGAAATGTGAAAGAGTGGTGAAACTCTGTAAAAAGTTGTGTGAAGAAAAAAATGGGGAATATTATTGACGTATACACTGTAGATATTAATATGATTATGTATGCATGTATATTATAAGAATAAGAAAAAAGAATATGTAAGAAGCGTAGATAATCATTTATTTTATGTAATGTGGGTTATGTGGAATGAAAGACTGAGTAAAATTTTATCTAATGGGGAATGGATTTTGGCAGATATATTGCAAAAAAAAAAAATCAGATTATGATTGTGGAAGAAGGAGTTGGAGTCAGTTATGGATGAATAACATTGAGGGTGTATACCTCTCATCCATAGTGAATTCCTCAGTGTTTTCCAGTTTTGAGGGGAAAATAATAGGGTGCCATGAATTTCTGTGTGACTCCTTTAATTTCCAATTTTTTTTTTTTTTATTTGCAATTTTAAGTTATAGCTGACTGTCAGACTCGGAGACTGGGGTGGGCTTGGTAGATGCAGAAAGACTGAGTTCAGCCCACTTATGCCAGACTCTACAAGCAGACCAAAGACAACAGCTAGAGAAATGTGTAAGTGAATGAAGCAGAAAATGATCCGTCCATGCCTACATTTGCCGCAGTGGAGAGATACAGACAGAGTTTTCAATACCAATGCACTCATTAGAAAAATGCACGTATAACTATAATAATTAACTGAAGTTTCCCTTTAAAGAGAACAGCGTTGTAGTTAAAAGAAAAATAGAAAATGCACAATCTATTCACCCATGAGTTGCATATAAATAAATGAAACACGTAAAGTAGAGAGTAATGACAAGAAAAGTCCAGTCCCTGCTTAGGCAGTCATTGTGGCGACTTCCTTATTCTAACTTTCTGAAAAGTTAATTTGGACAGTTTACCCTCATCTGTTCTTCAAATTATACTATTTTCTCAATCCCTTTCTTTTCTTAGTGTGAAATATCAGCTACAACTGAAGTCCCATGCCATGTCTGATGCCAAGCATTGTGGCATTTGTGAAATAAGTAATAAATGCCCTTCAAATGTGATACAGTTGGCAGTCATAATAAAAATCTGCATTACTGCAATATGAAAGGTAACAAATAACACTGCCATTTCATGAAACGCAAAAGTCCTCAACTGGACGCAAATGTAATAAGTCCAGTACATCTCTGTGATGCTTCTGAGACAACAATTACTTTCCAAAATTCCAATCTTCAAAAAGAGCTGCACCACGTGTGGTGATGTACCTTGATTGAAAAGCCCAGAAGCCTGTGTAAAGAAACTATAATAAAATAAAAAGTAATCCCAAAGATAAACCAGTAAACCAAACTGGAAAGGCAGGACTTGGCAATCAAAAGTATTAGTGCTTTAGTTCTCTTCATTTGATATACAATAGAACTTCTTCAGAAATGAAAACTTAAACATCCCAAACCGATTTATATCAAATAAAGAGAATTAAAGTGCTAATACTTTTGGCTGCAGAGTCCTGCCTTTCCAGTTTGGTTTATATGTAAACAAATTAGCCTTATCTAAAGTAAAAGGGAGGGCATCTATAACTTCACATGTGAAACAGAGCAGCATGCCGTATAAATGATGCAGGATCAAAAGTTACAGTAAGCTCATTACCAACTTCCTCAGCAGAATCTGTTTAAAATTGTATAGCTACAGCCTTAATTCAGAGCTGCTGGTTTTGGATCTGGATAAAAAATGGAAATGTGCATTCCATAACACACACCCAAACACAGTTTCATGGAAGACACTGCCACAACCATAAGTTCAATGCTATTAAACCAAATGATATCCTCCCTTGAGATCGTGGCCATCAAAAAGATAATGATTCAGAATGTGGCTGTATGATGGCTCAGTTAAATAATCACAGAACCTCACATTGAACAGGAATATTGGGACCCGGTTTAGGAGCAAGACCAGGAAAATGTTTTCATCAGCATTATCAGGTGACCGATACAGCTCATCAGGGTCAGGGCTCCATATGAAAAAGCTGAATGAAGCATACACTACCCGTTGTACCATTTAAGAGTTAACTGCTGATGTAGCTCAAGTAATAAACATATGCATAAACATGTTTCAGTCTATGAACATCACATTTTGGTTGTACTGTCTGCAAATGCAAGAGCATTTACCATGGCCAGTCATGCATTTAGTGTTCATTTAACAGGAGTATTGTAAATTAAGTAATGCATCAAAAAGACCAAGAACTCTTCCAGAGCTAAGAATTAACAACATTTACCCAGGGATCAAAGTTTAATTTTGATATTTAGGTGGAAACAGATTAATTCCTGATGATGCCTTCAGTATTAATCAAAGGAAGAAGGCTTAAAGAGCTTCTTCCTTCAAGGCCCCTGAGCCAGAGGAAACCACAACCCAAGCTGCGGAAGCCCTTACAAATGCCTTCTATGAACACCTCCAGGACTGCATGGATCAGGCAATCCCAAATAAAACCAAGACTCTTTCCACAAAGGGCAAACGTCCAGTCTGGTGGACCCCAGCCATTAACAAACTTTACAATAAGAGGAGAAAGCTATTACATGATAGAACAAAATCCATAAAAGGGAAGTCACCCCTGATCATTATTAGTAAAAAAATACGAGCACTCATAAAATCAACTAAGGCCAATTTTGAGAGAAAAATTGCCATGGATTCAAAGGACAATCATAAGGCCTTTTTCAGCTATGTTAGGAACCTGGGTGGAAACTCCCAGATATGCTCAGAATTAGTCCAAAATGATACAAAAATCACTGAACCCACAGACATTGCCAACATACTGGCAGACAGGTTCAGTGCAAACTTCACCCCCTCCCCTAAAGGAGAGATAACTATCCCAGCCGAGTGTAGCCTCCCGGACATCTCAAATGCGCAGGTGAAAGCTGCTCTCTCTAAAGCTAAAAACACAGCATCAATGGGACCGGATGGTGTCCCCGGCTGTGTGCTACATGAGCTAAATGAGGAATTAAACCCGCACATAAGGCAGCTGTTTAATCTCAGCCTTACCACAGGATACGTGCCCAAGGAGTGGCGACGGCAACTGTGGTCCCACTCCACAAAGGCGGTGCCTCTACGGACCCTGGTAATTACCGCCCCATAAGCTTAACAAGTCTAGTCTGCAAAGCTATGGAGAGGATCATAATGGAGCTCATAAACAAAGATATAGGGGACTTGCAGACATTGGACCCGACCCAGTTTGGCTTTGTCAAGGGAAGATCATGCCTTTTGAACTTGGTTGACTTCTTGAAACAGTCACCAAGGCCATTGATGAGGAAAGGCAGTCCATACAGCCTACCTTGACCTTGCAAAGGCTTTCGACACAATACCCCACTCGGTATTGTAGAAAAACGTACCAGCTTAAATGTAAACCCATATGTCACAAGATGGGTTGCAAACTGGCTTAAGGACAGAACCCACAGGGTTAGAGTTGCTGGCGCTGTGTCAGACTCCAAGCCAGTCACAAGTGGTGTCCCACAGGGCTCGGTCCTTGGCCCCTATTGTTTGGCATCTACTTCTCAGAAGTACAGGCCAACATGGGAGGACTTTGGCTGACAAAGTTTGCAGACGACTGCAAACTGGGCGCCATAGTGGAAAGTGCATCGGACACGGATATCCTTCAGAAGGGACTCACAGAAACAGATAGCTGGTGCCAGAGCCATGGCCTGAAGTTAAACGCCAAAAATGTATAGTCATACCCTTCGGGAAAAACAAGGTAACCCCAAGCTACCATATAGGTGGCAATCCACTAAGCACAGAAGAGGTTATCAGGGACCTGGGGACCCAGGTTGACAGTGGCCTTTCTTTTGACACTCACATTGCTAAAGTGGTTAGAAAGACCTTCTACATTGCCCACCTGATCTTGAAGGGATTCACATCCAGATCTAGTGAGGTCATTGTTCCCCTGTACTCTTCACTTATCAGACCAATGATCGAGTACAATGCCCCATTCGGGATGTATCTCACCCGACATCTGCAGCAATTGGAGAGACCCCAAAAGTTCCTCACCAATAGGATAAAGGGACTCCAAAATCTGTCATATGCTGCCAGATTGAAGAAACTCCAGCTCTATTCAGTCGCATACCGCCTGCTCAGAGGTGACATGTGCCTGACATACAAGGCCATGTCCAACCCGGAATTAATGGACATGCTCCCCCTCAAAAAATCCAAATCCACCAAAACCACTAGAGCAAGCGACTTAAACCTTAGCACGGATATAAATAGGACGTGCTGGAGGGATAGATTTATCACTCAGAGACTCCCTATGCTGTGGAATAAAATCCTGGTCCATGTGAGGCAGAGCACCTCGCTGACTCTGTTCAAGAGAAATCTAGACCTGTGGATGGGAGATCGTAGGTTTACCCCAGGAATCATCTCTGTGTCACTGCTGGACAGAGGCACAACAAACTAATGGGCACAGTATTTTTTCATATAAGGGGTGGCGTAAGCCACAATAATTTGGGCTAGGCTTATAAATGCCTTAGGGCAGATAGCCTAGTATAAACCTATGAACCTATGAACCTATGAAGTATCAGATTTCTTGACAAGCTTTATTTGTTCCCTTCATGCCTTTCATTCTCCCAAAGCAAGAAATCTGGACAAAGCCAAAAATAATGTCGGGACAAAGGCCCAAAAATAGGGTTAGAGTTTCAATATTGCTCCTGTAAACTCAGACATTTGCTAGAATAACATGTTTTGCATTATTATGTATTTTTTGTGGTATATGAAGTCTGAAATTTAAATGCCTGCCATTATCTTCAGTCTTCATTTTGGAATCCCACAATTCCATTGTAGTGGGTAGGGTTACATGATTATGCATGAACATTTTATGTTAATCAGTGTCCTGATTTTTGGCCAGTTGTACCTGCTTTTCATGGGCCTTTATCTAGATTTTTGATGTTTCCAGGTTGAGAGGTATGTGCGGGTGTTTTTTAAAAAAGTATAAATCGTAATAAATAGAAATATATGAAACAGAAATGTTAATTTCTGTCTGTAAATATGCATATTTTGAAAATATGTAAATAATATTTTTTTTTCTGTTGTGTTAATTACAGGACCAATATTCCTTCTTGAAAGTACTATAGTATATTTTGCATTTACCTGAAGTAACATCAGCTCAAGAGTAAGGGACCTGGGTTTAACATCTAATGTAAAGGATGGCACACTCAGTTATGCAGCATCCCATCTCCAAATGGAGCACTGCAGTGTTAGCAATATAATCAAATGAAATGGGAATAGAAACCATGGCCTTCTGGTCTTCCAGTACTAAAGACATGTGTGCTACCAGATGTGTCACTGACTTATCACTAATCTCATCTCTGAATAAAACTAATGGCTACTTTCCTTTACCAATAACAGTTTCCTTCCTGGCTATCCTTTTCTAGCCACTTCTCAAAACAAATGCATTTTAGGATTACTGTCAAGCCACTGGTGAATCTCTCTAAGTTCTTTTCAGATATAAGGAAATGTGGGATTAGTTATTTAACACACATTTTGTTACCCTGAAGGTTGTTTCCATGCCCTTGCAAATAGTAATAATTTGGCATATCTGTGAAATCTATCTCTTTTCTGGTTTATATTTTATTGCTAAGTCATGCTACTGTAACTGTAACACATACAACAAAGCTCTTTTTGACATAATTTTAAAAGAAGACTCTAAAAAATAATTAAAAAAAAATGGTCATAAAGAATTTGGTTTACTGTCATTCACATTCAGTGCTTCAAATGCTTGAAGTATGTTTATGTTACACTCCGTTACCATGCCTAATCTAAATACCATAAATTGGTCTTTAAATTTGAACTTCATTGTTCATATTTCCAAATGATTCTTTTGTCCTGTTATTTCTGTGAATTTGTATACCTTTTAAGCTCCGTGCACATTCTCATTGTGTATCATAAGATCATAGGAGGGTACTAGGCTAATGACCCTAGGGCTCTTACAAGCCTAGCCAAGTTTTACCCTTATTTCCATGATCAGCACCTGCTACTCCTGTCTAAGATGGACATAGGTGGTACCCCCTGGGGTGAATTTATGGTTACCCATCCAATCATCCAAATTGCATTTGAAAAGGGCCAATAAGGTGCTCTGCTTGACATGAAGCAGGAGTCTGATCCAAAGGTGTGGTAACTTCTGGGAGACAAATCTGTCTCTCCAGCATGTTCTATTAATGTCACATACCAGGTTAAGGCCGTTAGAGTGAGTAACCCTTGTACCATTTGACTTAAGTATATGCAGCATTTCCAATACAGCAGGGTCAAAGATCACCTCTGAGTACTCTGTATGAACAGAATAAAGTGACAGTGATTTCAGATGGTCCTCATAGGACAGATGCTGCAGACCTTGAATTTTGCTTGTGAGGAACCTTTGTGGTCTCTCCAATTGCTGCAGGTGCTTGGAAAGGTACATACCAAAAGGGGCATTGTACTCCATTATTGGCCTGATGAGGGAAGAGTACAAGGAGGTTATAATTTTTTTTTCTGGAGGCAATGTCCTTACTTATGAGATGAGCAATATAGAATGCCATTCTTACTACTGTGGGGACATGGTGATCAAAGGTACGGTTGCTGTCAGCATGTGTGCCCAGGTCTCTCACCACTGAGTGCACATTTAAGGTGTTATTAATGCGGTAGTTAGCAGGAACATTACTCTTACTGAAAGGGATGATAATGCATTTTTTTGCATTGAGTTTAAGGCCATGACTTTGGCACCAGCCATTTTTTTGTGTAAGACCCTCTTGTTGGATGTTGACATCGTTTGGAGATTCTATGACATCAGCAAACTTTGTAGCCACAGACCTTTAGTTTTAGCTTATGCTTCTGAGAAATAGATTTCAAACAATAGAGGTGTCAGGACTGATTCCTGTGGGACACCACTGCTTACAGGTCTGCTGCTGGAGGTGGATTCCCCTATTTTGACTATATGGGTTCTATCAGTGAGCCAGTTAGCGGCCCATCTAATGATATATAGGTTGATTCCCAGCTGGGAGAGTTTGTCCATTATGCCTGAGTGGGGGATAGTGTCAAAAGCCTTGGCTAAGTCTATGTAGGCTGTGTGCACAGATTTCCCCTCATCAAGGGCCTTGGTGAATGTCTTGAAGAAGACAACCAGATTTAACAGGCATGATCTCCCTTTGATAAATCCAAATGGAGTAGGGTCAAGTGGTTGGAGGTTACCAATATCTTTGTTGATAAGGTCCATAATGATTATCTCCATGGCTTTGCAGATAAGACTAGTCAGGCTAATAGGTCTATAGTACCCGGAGTCAATGGAAGCAACACCTTTGTGCAAGGAGATAACAGTGGTCTTTTCCCATTCAGCTGGGACAAAGCCAGTGCTTTGACTATGATTGAAAAGAGTATCCAATGGTGTTGCTAATTCTTGTTTGAGCCCATGTAAAACACAGCCTGGGATGTTATCAGGTCCCACAGATGCTGTGTTTTTTACCTTAGAGAGGGTGTTCATGACCTGCTCTTTAGTGGTACAAGGTAGAGGACAGGTAGTACAGATGTCTTCAGGTAAATGTGGCAGGGACAGGGGAGTGAAGTTTATGTAGGCCCTATCGGCTAGCAATGTCCACAGGCTTGTTATATAGCTATCAGTTTGGCACAAATCTGGGCCTTTCCATTTAGGTTACAGATGTAAGTAAAGAATGCCTTATGGTTGTCCTTAGCTGAGGAAGCTAATTTGGATTCATAGTTAGCTTTGGAAGTCTTTACAAGAAGTCTTATTTCCTTGTTTAAGCTGAGGAGATAGTGTTTCCAGTTTAAGGCTCCCTCTCTCTTTCTCTTAGATAACAATTTCCTCCTCTTATTGTAAAGCTTGTTAATGGCAGTTGTCCACCAGACTGTTTTTTATCTTCCTTGAGGAGCTTGCTTTGGTCCTATCAGGTACATCTGAGCCAATGCAGTTGTTCAGGTGTTTGTATAAAGCATTTGTGTAGAACTCGGCATTGTTGCCATTTCCATCTGATGCGAGAGGTGCAGTGAAGCTATTTATTCCATCCAATAAGAGATTATAATCTGCTTTGGAGAAGGTTTTTAGTTTAGTTGGTGCTGGGGGGGGGGCAGGTGTGATAGTAACTTTAAATAAGACTGATTTATGGTCAGATCTCACCAGGGAAGACTTCACAATGCAGGTGCTACAATGGTCCCCCATATTGATAAGCACCAGATCCAGGATGTTGGCACCCCTTGTGGGGATGTCAGCTAGCTGGGCCAGGACTTTGAAATTAATGACATCAAGGAACCTTTGGGCAAGTGTGTTTGCGCACCAGTAATTTCTTCAGTCAATGGATGGGTTGTTAAAGTGGCCCGAAACCATGATGTTCAGATGTATCGTGACAAGACTCAAATAGATCCAAATAGGCAGAGTGGATGTTCTAATTCATGGAGGGAGTCCTGTAGCTGGCAATGACTTGAATAGGAGTCCCACCAACCATTAATTGCACCTGAAGTATGTCCAAGGAACCATGCTGTCTAACCAATCTGTAGGTGTATTTGTCTTTAATAAATATTGATACACTGCCCCCTTTAGTTTTCATGCCATCAGTTTGTGGTCTGAATGAGTGGAAGGAGGTATTGCCTGTTATTGCTGGGGTGCTCTCCACAGCCTTGAAGCAGGTCTCCATGACTGCACAAATGTGTATGCCTTCCAAGGTGAGGGCTGCTTCCAGTAAATGCAGTTTCATGTTAAGACTTCTAGCATTTAGCAGCAAAACCCGGAGGATGTTCTTAGATGGAGTTCTTACATTGGGAATTTTATCCTTTAGACAGTGCCTAAAATAGACACTATGGGGGTGGCAAGAATCTTGGTCAGTAGCCAAAATCTCAGGTGTGACAGATGAAGACCAACTCTGGCAAAGCATCGAGGTCTGTCAGTCATGTCATCCCAAGCTGACAGATACTGTATCCTCTTGGAATGACACTAAAAACTAAGCCAATTATTGAAGTCAATCATTTTCTGTTTGTACTGAGGCATCATCCTAGGTGAAGGTAAAATGCTGCATAAGGCTAAGCACCTACCTGCCTGAGACACATAGTCCAAGGGTTCAATCATTTCTCACTTCATATAGTCCAGAGAGGTGCGTCTCAACTCTTTCATACCAATATAACCACATAGCCACAGAATAAATATTTTTCATGACTCTGTTTCACTACATGCATTATGTTTTATTGAACATTTACTGAAACTTTGTTTTTCCTTCTGTATGAGCTTTAGCAAAAGGAAAATAAAGTAAATAATTCTTTTTTCATAACTTCTATATGCTTGATTTGCAAGACATGCCTGTTTTATTATACCTATTGCATGTCTTTTGCAGATTTTATCAGCTGCACACCTCATTATTTTTAAGCTTCTAATATCTATCATGACTCAGTTTTACTCTTTTCACTCTGCTTTGTGTTTCTCTGACTTGTAAGCAATGTTACACAGTGCTAATGCTTATATACATTGAGTTACATGCGATAATTTCACTCATTTTGCAATCTCATCTACTATATTTAATAGTAACTCTGCTTCTTTCAGTAATCTGCCATTTCTTTGGTCATTTCTTAGAAAACCTACAGTGCTTTTCCTAGTAATAAATCATGTAACTCACCAAATTCACAGGCTGTAATTCACTTCCTAAGTATTAATACTTTCTGTTCAGCCTTGCGCCATAACTGAGAAAAATTATGCATATCTGGTAGACTTTTACTAGCATGACTGAAGCTTTTGTCTCATTACAACAGTTAGCTCTATTTATCATGCTGGAAACATGAAACATATATGAATTTATGTCTTCTTTCCCAATAAGATACAGAAACAGCATACCTTAAATTTTAAATATTCTAAGATATTTCACTATAAATCAACAAATCATTGAATTTATGGATCCAAAATATCCAGTTCTGAGACAAAGTACAGTAGAGAAAGATAGTTCATAGTGCTTGTAGATGCAACATTTCACTCATGAAAGACAGATTTTGATTTCTGTGCATTACTTGTGATACCATGTTAACTTAAATGTGAACATTTAAATGAGATATGAGTTTGCATGTTGGCAGTTTCATCAGATTTTTATTTTCAGACTGTGTAATAGTATACAGAAAACCAGACCACTTGATATGTGTATGGTACTCTCAAAGAGGCTGAAGATGTCAACTGATTTAAAGATATTCAGAACTATATGTTACCCCCCGTGCATTTGAATAATTTATTTAACCTTCCAACTCTTACTTGACCATCTTCTTCTCATAGGCTGCACTGGACTGCTGGACCACTCCTACAGAATGTTTGTTGGTCTTACACACATTTTCATTCACACTGTGTGTGCAATGTGCATCTAGTCTGTCAAATTCCGTTCCTATAGCATTTGAAAGGCAGATGTTCTCTATTTGTCATGTTTCCTTATTCCCTTATTCAACAAAATGGAGACCATCCTTTATTTCCATTTTTCTTCCTTAATACATACACACAGTCCATTTGTGGGTCACTTCCTGCATATTATTCTACATTTGCTTTTACTGTGCCTCCCAGGAGGTTCACAGTACTTTTTTCTTTGATTTCTGCTGTACTTCCTTATGATAAGGCAATCACTGTGCACATGATTACATCTACCTCATGACTCTTTCACTCCTTCTCCTTTCATCATGTCCTAAATTATGATAAATAGGGGAGGAATTTTCCATTTCCTTATAAGGCGATCACAATTCTTTTTCAATCCCGGCTTCTTCTGGCACACCTATTTTTGGTTCTCATCATGACTGTGGAGATCTACAAATCTAGTAATGGAATGATTATGTCTTCAATCACTAACACACTTCTACTCTTTACACATCTACAAGTATTTATGTTCTGTCTTCAGCATTCTTACATACGTCTGTTTGCCTGTGTTTTGTAGCCATCAGCCAATGCTTGTTTTTTTATCTTTGCAACCTCAGAGCTAACACATTCTCTCTCATTTGTTGTCTGGTAAATCAGTATTATCTTCCTCACTAGGATTTTTTTTTTTTTTGCATACATCATAAAGCTTCCACTTCCTCTGCCAGGTCAGTTCTATTAAGTATAGTGAATCCAGAAATCAGCATATCTCATTTCCAATGCACCAATGTCAGTGTTTCTTTTATAATCATAATATGTAGAAGCATTTCTACCTACAGAGTGTACAATAGACTCATTTTCCTGGACTTCTGGCATTGTACAATGCCGCATTCCTTTTGCCAGTCTGCTGATTCAATGTCTTATTCCTTCGTGCTGTCTTCTCCTCATTGTCCTTCACATATGACCATCAGCTTCCTGTTTGACTACTCTTTTAGATAGAAAGTACAAAGGCACTTACCCCAGTATTTATGGGCATCAGACTTGATTTTAAGCTCTGACTTTCTAATATATAGCCAAAATATCCACTTATACTGTACTGATGAGAGCAAAAAAAAAAGGTCAAAACTTGTCATGTTTTGCTTTATTGGCCTGAATGTATCCATGAAGACTTCAAAAGTAAAATGTCATGGGCATTAAGAAGCTATGCAGCTAAAATACTTGATGTTTTCATGGGCCTCCACTACAGGAAGTGTAAGGTAGTACACAGCAAAGCCTCTTGCAGTTTCCCAAAAAGTATATGGAAGTCTTTTACCATCTATCATTATATATTGATCTCATGTTAAGACTTCTCTTTGGGCAGCAAATAAACAGCAATTGCTAGAAGCTCTCAAGATGCTGTGATTTGCTCAGACATATTTTATTTATTTATTTATTTAATTTGGTAACCAGGTGGATAGGTTGTTCCAAGTACCCTTTTCTGCCATGGCCTGGGACATTGATAACAAGGTAAAAGAATGACTGCGAGTTGAAAAACATGACAAAGTAAAATAATAAGCCAGTGTTACAGTCTTGATTATAGTCTTTGTATTTACAGGTGGTCTGAGAATACTGAGTAATGTTTAAACATGGTTATGGAATGTGTCTACAGACGTTAGAAAAGATTTACAAATGCAGAACAACAAACATATAAAAGAAGAAGGAATAAATTACAAGCATTATTTGCTTGATTATTTACACAACAATATCATGGCAATTTACAGATGGTTGGTGGTTTACTGACAATTATTAATTTAAGGAATGGCATGTGCCCCAGTGGTACAGCAGGTGACATAAGGGTTGACAAGGTGAGCCCCAAGATCTCTTCAGCGCATGGGGCAATTAATTTTTCTTTTTTGATGTGCTATGACAGCTGATACTAGTGAAGTCCATTTAAGAAAAAGTTTTTTTTCCGATGGTAAGGCAAAGGTTTGGTCAATGAAAGGTTAACTCAATGACATTAGAGGACCTGAGGAAGTAACTTTTGGTTTTAACTAAAATGTGTTTAATAAAGGCTAAACAGAAGTTCTGGTAATGGAGTCTTACAGTTATGCAGGTTTGTGGAAGTGATATTGTCATGGCAATTGGTAGTCAGGATACTTTTTTTAGGGATAGGTAGAAGTACTCAGAGTAATCTGACACAGATATAAATGATTTCATTGACAGTTTTCAGCAGCATGTGTTTGTTGTGGTTTGAAGTTAAGAGAGCTATGCCTACTGCATATTTCACATTTTGGGAAAATGACTCTACTGACCAGAGAGCATCATGATTTGTACATAAGGAGATTAGATATTTTGTAACAGGCTTTAAATGTCAAAAGTGCACATTATCTGCTGTCAGAAAGTGACTTGGATTAAGGCAAAAGCTTAGGTACATTTAGTTAGTAGCTGAAGTAATGTATTCTCAAGTAAACTCTGCAAAAATATTGAAATGCAGATCTGGCCAGATGGTGTCATATAAAGTCGTTTGCCCATGCTGGAAGGCTTATGCTTGGGTTTATAACATTGTACTTTTTGCTGGGCAGTATTCTCCTGCAAGCCAAAGGGAGGGTCATGTTTGCCCAAATAAGTATCTGAAAAATCAAACAGCATACCCTGGTGCAGATTTTACAAAATCGAGGTGGTGTCAGGTATTTCCAGCAATAATTCAAATTATAATAATATACACTGCATTACAAAATGTTCTCTGATATTGCATAGATGATAGAGTTTGCCCAAAGATGTGACACAAAACTTCCTGGATTATAATCATACAGAGTTATGATTAGTTCATCTCCCTCCACATTTATTAAACTGTCAATTGGACCACATAATACTCATTCTGGAGCTTAGAATTTTATAGCAAGATATTAAAAGTAATGATGAGTGTCCTATATGAAGGCCGTACAATAAGTGAGTAATACACAGAGCTGTACAATATCATCTTGCTAACCTTCTAAACCCCTCCCTACTGCCACATTTATTCCCCCACAAGCAGGAGACCTTTGAATGGTTTGCTCCCCTAGTGGCTACAGCTAGGAGTAGTGGCATCATTGTTTCAGTGAGGATCAGCCATTTTATTATGAACTGTAATGTCCACTGATATGGCAGTGTCTGCTCCCACAGGGAACACTTGCATATCTCACCATTTGCCATTCCCATTTGTGATACTGCATGCTGTCAATGCAACAGTAGGACACTAGACCAATCAGGACATCTTTGTCCTTGAAAGGGGTGAGCTATGGCATTTACAGATTTATAACTTTATATATATGAGCCATAGAACTGGGCCCTGCTGCTTAATGTTCAAACTATGAGGATCATATTTAGATCCAGTGATATGCAACCAGAAATCACTCAATTTATTTATGACCAGGATTAGACTGATATCAAATGTTAATATCCACAGACTGCAGTGCATGACGCATGGCAAATGATCATGCAGGTATCCACTATTTTCTTGCAAAACAAGGGGATATCAGCAAATCTCTATAAATATGTCAATGCAATCCACAAAACATTTGTGCAGGTCTGTCCAGATCACTTTGAGTGTCAAGTGTTGCTACTTAAGCAACTCAAAAAGATTTTTTTTTTGCAACTCATAAATAAATTACAAAAAAAGGTATTTCAATTGAGTATATGCACCTGCGCAACAGATTGTAAAAGTGATATGATGGCTATAACTTGGCCATATGAATAATATTTTTTTTTCTGGAAATGCAACTTGATTAGCAGTGTGTCCAGCATATCTCCTCAAAGTTCATGTACAATAATTTGGAAAAGTATAGAAAAAACTACTTTTAAGCACAGACCAAGCATATTTCATGACAGTCCATACGTTTTACTCCAGCTCATTCCGAAAGGATGAACCCAGTATCAGTCTGCACCAAAATCAGATATAAAGAACTGCTGCAGAGGTAACTGCAAAGCCTGTGAATTATTCCTGTAAAACAAAAAACATCCAGTGGTGTTGCTGTCCTTGTACTGGAGAAGAATATTGCATAGGTCTGATTGCCAAATTTAAATGGACAGTTAATATTAGTTGCATTCAAGGCTGTTAACTGCTTGCAAGTGCCCAAGAGTATGACTGCATTTAAATTTAGAAGTATTTATCTGAAAAGGAAAACTGTGTAGGACTGCAGTTTATTGGCTTGCAAGTGAAGTTTGTTGGAGTCTTGATCAGTGACATTAGAGTAATTAAATGTGCAGTAAGCACAGTCTGTCTTGACCTCCATTTGCCTAAAATGTAAAAGATTGTGTGACTGTAGTGTGACAACTTCAAACAGTTCATTCCATGTTGTAGATTTTTTTCCATACACTGAAAATGAGTAGGCTTATGTATCTGCAAATTATGAGACACACCATAGCTCTTCCTTATAGTTGGGGATGTAAGCAGATTGCCGCATGTTTCATTGGGAACAAAATCCTTGCACATTTTTTCAAGTGGTCATTGCAAAAACTGAATTTAAGGCAAACAGCATGAAAACAATGGGTGTGAAAAAACTGCTTAATATAATTGGTATTTCTGTTTGGTTTATAATGTACTCTGGTTAGGTGAATATATGTCCTACTTCTCCTACTGGAAAGCATACAAAATATGTGTCTGATATTATGAAAATTCTCACTACATAAATGCGTTATCATAAAGGGTGATGTCTGATACTGCTACCAAGGGAAAAGCTGGCATGCAAAGATGTTAGTTTGCAACAATTTGCTTCATATTTGTGTAGGTGGAGGCTTCCTTGCTAAAAGTAAAAGCTTAAATTCCATACGGTCAGGCGACATACCTGCTGGTTTAGAAAATAGAATCAAGAAAAGCTTAACTAAACCCTCTTAAGTCATGGCAAACAAAATGTCAATATGTAGAGATATATGACCCATGGCAAAAGCCTAATGCTTATTTTGATCTTGTGAATGATATACATGACACTACTCCATGTAAGGGAAAAATAAATTAAGCAGTGAATGTCAATCTGAACATACTTCAATGGAAAGAATAATTGTTAAGTAACAGGGTACAAATGTTTTGAGTGGGAGTTATTTCTATGCCAATGGGGGATACCACTGATATCCCATAGGGCTGTGTATTGAGACTTCCTTTTCAGATTATTCTTCTGAGATCTGAAATTGAAAAACTTACAAATTAAATAGCATACTTAATTGAACAAAAGACATGGAAATTCTTAATGATGGACTACAAAAATATATAATACAGTAACAGTGGTTGCACTTTTGGTATCAGCAAATGTAACATCATGAAATTTGTCAAAAGGGTTATAGATTGTGTCCATTTGTACATCTTGATCTGAGACTACGGACTCACATGAGATGATAGTAGGTCCAAATTGGGGGTGATAGGATGAATTCCCTAGTACCTGTGAGGGCATTTGACGATTTATGGTTTGGATATGTATGAGAGCCAGGAGAACAGCCAAACTGTATAGCATTGGGAGGGTAAAGAAATTCAAAACATGAAAAATAAATTATGGTCACAAAACAAATGACTGGATATTTAAAGGAACAACATTATTAAAGATCTAAGGATGATGGTATGCAACAACTAAAAGCATGATGAGTGTGTATTTAACAAACATTAAAGACTTATTCTGTAGCTCATCTAATTCTAGAAGTCTGTCTAGACACTTTTGGCAGATGAGTGTATAAATTTAAACCTCTAGTCCATTATTGAATATTATTTCTGTAGCCTTTGGATGTGCTGCCTGAAACACTTAGATAATGTACAATGAGACTTTGTTTAAAAAATAAATTATAAGAACAGAAAACTAACAAAGAAGCACCTCAGAATTGTTATTATATTGTTTTTCTTACAGTTTACTTAGAGGAGACCTCTCCCTTGTCTAGTAGGCAGTATCTGATCAGGTTCTGTTTAAAACTACATGCAAACACCACTGGGGCAACTAACACCAGATCAAGGAGCCAACTACTAAAATATATCAATAGCATAAGAAAAGTGACAGATGCTTTGTGTAACAACTCCCAAGAATGAAGAACAAATTTCCTTTTAATATCAGGATTCAGTAATTAAAGGATTTTGAAAATAATCTTGATATGCCATGGAGTACAATAAATGAACATGCCGTCACACCAGTCATGTTGTTTGAAGGCTATTAGGATCCATGCTGACAAATGGGCATATGCATTTCTGAGACTAACTTTATATCATATCAGGAGAATCTGAGCCCTGATAGTCATTGGATATGGTATACTGATGTGCTGTCCTTCTTTCTCTGGTGAATTTGGCAGACAATGATCCACATTGATTGTCCAATTATGTCCTAGTAGAAGTAAACTTAAAGAAGATAGATGCAGACGTGCATCTTTGGTAATGAAATCTAAACCCTCCATTAAAAGCTAAGGACTGGGCAAGCATATGAGAAGTTAACGGAGGTGGATGTAACCCCACCCCTGTTGTGCATCAGTATAGAGATGGTCATGAGGAATGTCATGTTAATAAGCCACAGAAGGACAGATAATTAGAGAAAAAACTAACATTCAAAGGGACATTTCCCATGGGAAATGTCTGTACTATGACTGACACATTCTAATCAATACTACAGTTTTCTGATGGCAAAACAAAGAATTAAAAGAAGTGCAAAAGAGGGGACAGTTTTCTTATTTAAAATAAGAATTATTGGGGGTAGAGTGGGAGACAGGCAGGGAACTTCATATCTTATCTGAAGAAGAGAGGTTCAGAGATACAGAAGGTTGCTTCAGACATTTTGTATGGCAACATTCTGCTCGTCAGCTATTAGGAAGTATTCAACCTGCTGACTTCCAGATTCTTCAGGAGGGCCTGACACAGACAAAACAAGTTGTGCATGGACCACGGCATTAAGCTAAATGCCAAGACATATAATACTGTGTCCTTTGCTAAACATGTGTTCCTATGCTCCTTCTCCAGTGATGACACCCCTTTGAAAAATTTACACTGTTATTAGGGACATGGACACTTTTTTGACAATGAATTATCCTTTGATCACCATGTATCCACTGTCATTAGAAAACCTTTTATCTAGCCTGTTGCTGCTGCAAAGACCCTCTTGACTCATTCATCATCAGACTCATAACAGAATATAATATCCTTCTTAGTATGTACTTATCTAAACATATGACTCAACTTGAAATACAGCAGCATTTCTCCACTAAGAGAATCAAGAGCATGGTGCTATACAGACTATCTTAAAACATTTTTATATCTTCTCCATGTCCTACAGACTTTTGAGGGAGGAACTCGACCTTGCATACAAAACCTCCAGGGATCCAGTCCTATGTGACCTCTTACACATCCGCAAAACTAACAACACCTTAAATATCCACTTGAAGGAAAAAAAACTTCTACCTCAGCATAAATAGGACCTACTGTTAAGATATATCTCTGTCTTAAAGAATCCTCCTTAAGGGACAGACTCCTATTAGATGTAGCCCTGGTGTGTCCCCTCAAGCCTTCACTGAATGGGGACAAATTACTTAGTAGTTACTTATGCCATAGGGTACTGGTGAATTGGGATCTTGAGGCTAGGATACAAATTATCTGCCTGATCAACAGCCTAGTATGAACTTATGAACCATATTTAGGAGTAAAACAGAATGTAAACTCTCCAACAGTCACCTTGCAGAGTAATAGGTAGTGGCATTTATTGGTTGTATTTTTTAAGAGTTCATAAAATTAGAAGCCATGACTTCCTTATCTGAGATTCAGAATTAAGAATCTAAGGCCCATTCTGACTCTTGGCCCTCATAGGCTCCCCATTAATTGTTTTAAGGTACTTAAAAGAAAAAATGGGTTGCTGTGTTATAAAGCCTATTTTGAGGCCATGGAGAAGAGTGTCTTCTGTATTATTTTTTTCAGAATTCTTGATTAGCATTCTGTGTACCCAAATACACATCTGAGACTAGACTTTATGAGCCTATTATTTTGATTAAATTGGACTATAAAAATTATTCCATGGGGTTTGCCAATTGGCCTGGATTCTTTTATCTTTATCAGCTCTTCTCAGGTGGGATGTTTTAAGGATAAAACAACCTGAGATTATATTAGTTTGATTTTTAACACTCTGGTTGACTTCGATATTTGTATGCAAATATTGTATTGTTATGTTTCTAGATTTTTTTTCTGAATATGCAAATATTGTATGGTTGTGTTTCTAGATTTTTTTCTGAATAGGCAAATATTGTATGGTTATGTTTCTAGATTTTCTTCTGAATATGCAAATATTGTATGGTTATGTTTCTAAATTTTTTTCTGAAATCTTGTGATATTACAAATTTATTTGCAGTTCTGGAAAAGTTTAAGGTAGGTCCAAACCTGATGAAATGAATTGATTTGTTAAATCTCAAACAATATGCCCAGGTAATGACTAACAATAGGTTGTACGCTTCAACTTCAGTTGGCAAGGTATTAAATTGAGGTGTTCCTTTTCCTCACTTGTTTTTATTCATGGTAGAACCTTTAAGGTAGCATGTTCAGTCCTTCCTTTTGTTGTCATACTGGTCCCATTATGATGTGTCTCCTATGATTATAATGTGCACAGGTGACTGGGGTAGCTTTTCTACAACTCAAGTGATTCAATATTGGGTACTGTGGAAGAATTTAGGCAGGCTTTTGTTATTGCTATCAGCATGAAGTCACTGTATGTGTTAGTTGTCCTGAAATCTCAATGTAAGGGAAGTGGGTTGCTATTAAAAGGTCATATGTTTACTCTTATATTAAGGGTTAACTGTAGCAGCACAGCTAAAATGCACCATGTGAAGCTTCTTATCAAGTATTATATCAAGTTGTCAAAGGAGTTGAAAAATTCCATCAGGAAAATAAAGGCATCCCGTGAACTTAAACTAGAATAGGATGGGAAAGACAAGTGCAAGTCATTTTTAGTTACATTTGGAAGATAAGGAATAACATTCAACATTACCCACAGCTCATTCAAAATGGAAACACCTACTTTGACCATTTGATATTGCCAGAATATCAGCAAACAAATTCAGTACAAACTTCACCCCAGACATCTATAAAATACCCACTTATCCAACTCCCAATTATCAACAAAGAACATTTACTAAAAGTGCTTTCCAAACTGAAAAAAACATATCATTCATGGGCCCTGATAATATATCTGGCTGCCTAATAATTAACTTTAACAAGTGCTGGCATACCCACTCCTTAATCTGTTAAACCATAGCTTATCAACTGGCTTTGTGTCTCAGATATGGCCCTCAGCTCTGATGATGCCACTATGCATGGGCAGCCCCAAAATTGACCAAGGAAATTATGGATTCACCAGTCCGATGAGTCTCATTTTCAAAGTCATGGAGCAAATCATAATAGTCCTGATTAATGCTGATATCAAAAATCTTATCAGACTTAACCTCATGGCAGTTTAGCTTTGTGAAAGGCAGATCCTCTCTGATGAATCTGGTAAATGTTTTTGAGACATAGGCAGTGGATAGTGGATACATTGTATATGCAGTTTATCTTGACCTTGCCAAGGTATTTGATACTATACCTTATGCAACCTAATAAAAAAAATCAAATGCACTCTAAATTGAGCCCTATGTAGTTAAATACACACAGTGATGGGGGTGAATGCTTACTCAACATCTACTTCCCTGATCCCCAAATCACAAACAAGGACCTTTGGTTAACAAAGTTTGTGGATGACTGTAATCTGGGTGTCATCCTCTAGTTCCCCTTCTGACACACATAGGCATTCCATCATGAGTGTGGATTTATTAATAACTGGTGCACTAAAATTGACTCAAATTAAATAAAAAAGTACAACACTGTCACATTTGGTAAACAATCCCTCCCTTCCTCCAGCTTGTAGAAACAACACCCCAAGTCAAAAATGAGAATGTACTGAGGGATCTTGGAACATGGCTGGATAATTCCATCTTTTTTTGAGTATTATTTTGCAGTGGTAGGAAGTTATCTTACCAGGTACAACCCATTGTAAATGGTATAGCTTCAAGATTTAAAGAGGACTTTATCCTCTTGTATTCTGCATTGATTAGGCGTATCATCAAATACAATGCACCCTCTGGGATCTATCTCACTGGACACATCCGGGAACTGGAAAAACACAGAGATGACTAACTAAAAATATCAAACATATAAATCCAAAAGTACTGATAGAGCAAATCAAGGCAAAATAGAAGCATAAATAAACATTTATTGTGTAAGCGCTTTCACTGCTACCCTTGCCGCTTCTTCAGACATTTAAAATCAAGTTGCCATTCATTTAATTTAAATGGGCATTAACCAAAGAAAATGCAAGTGCAATAAATCAATTAAACAATTATTATATATACAAACTCAAAACTAAACGGAAAAGTATAAAATTCACATAATGTTAAATAACACATTAAATAAAAACATATATAAGCACATATAAATACATATAAACCATTTCCTATCTAAAAACTCTATTTTTTAAAACTGGTTTTATACATATTTTATCATTTACACCTGTGCCTCTATTGCTCCTCATCCTTATTATCCATTTCAGTTCTAAAATTTTTACTTTGTTTTCAATGTCCCACCCTCGGACATCATCATATATTACTTCAAGGACCATAAACTTGAAGTTGTGTTCAGTATTATGTATATTAACATGTTTTGCCATGGCCTTAGTGCAAATGGAATTATTGATGCTATAAATATGCTCTCTAATTCTGTAACGAAGTCTGTCAGTCTTACCAACGTAAAAACTGTAGCAGAGTTGACATTCAGCTAAATAAACTATATGCATAGTATTACAATTAGGTCTAACATGAAACTTCAAAGGTTTTCCAGTATCTGGATGTAGGAACTCATGAGAGGTGTCTACAAATTTACACCAATTGCATTTAAGGCATGGAAAAGTACCATAAAGGGTGTTCAGTTTAGTTTTTCCAACAGAGATTTTAGGATGACATTACATTCTCTTTAAATTTTTCTTATTTTTATACACAAACCTAGATTTATTCCCTCCAATAGAGATAACATCTTTATCTGTGGTCAATATCTGCAAGTTATTTTTTATAGCATTTTGTAACTGCCTTATGTTGCTAGAATGAGTAACTGGAACCCTCAAGTAATTTTCTTTTTTCTTCTTTATTGTTTGTCTGTTCCATGGAACTTCAGAATAGTAAGGTTTAGCCTCCTTCCTATGCAAGCTTATTACATTGTGTAGAGCTGCGTCAACTTCATGCTTACTATAGCCTGTCTCCTGAAACCTAGTCTGTAAAGCACTGGCTTCTCTAGTAAAATCCAGATTACTAACATTAAGTCTGGAAGCTCATAGTCCTTGACTTCTAACTATATTGTGATGAATGTGTGGGGGGTGCAAACTCTTTCGATGGAGATAATTGTTCCTGTAGCAACTTTTTCTATAGGTTCTAGTAGAGAAAGAATGATTCTCTACTCTAAAGACTGTTACATCTAAGAAATTTATAGCAATTGTAGAGTAGTTTAAAGTGAATTTTAAAAAGAAAGTAGTTGAATCTAAATACTCATGGAATTGTAGGAGTGAATGTTCGTCTCCATCCCACAGCAAAAAGAGATCATCTAAAAATCTCTGGTAAAAAAATAACTTCTTTAATTTTTTTAAGAAAGGAATTGTCCTCCTAATGTGCCATGATGATATTGGCATAGATATTGGCATTGGATATGCCCATAGCTATGCCCTTCTGTTGCCAATACCTCTCCATCTCCATTGTACAAATGTATACATACAGAGACAGAATACATATACATACCCACATATATCTATATACATATGCAGACACCCATTCACCCATATGTTGTTAGATATATATAGACAGCAATATATAAATATATACATATATACATACATATACAGATATATTTATATATATATATATATATATATATATATATATATATATATATATATATATATATATCTATATCTATATATGTGTGTATGTATATATATATATATATATATATATGTGTGTGTGTGTGTGTGTGTGTGTGTGTGTGTGTGTGTAAATATACACATGTATATAGCTAGGATATGATACAGCAGTTATGAATTACATATGTTCACTGGCCTTGCCAATGGGGGTGAGGGGTCCAATCAACAAACGTATAACATGTAGCTTCAACCCCCCCACCTAGACAGGGGAAACATACAAACACACGATACACATAAACACACCACTGCTTCCCAGACCACAGGCAGGATACTACCAGTGGGAGAGACCTGCCACATCTAACCTTGAAACAAAGACATCAATGTCCCTTGTGGGACACCCCAGAAATTAATGATAATCAGAGTCAGTCCCTGTAATGATTTATCCAACCAGGCTGTATATGTACATGGACCAGTAGGTTGTGCAAATGGGGGTGAGAGGTTCAATCAAGAAACGTGTAACAGGTAGCATCAACTCCCCCCCCCCCGCTAGACCAGTGAAACTTACAGACACACAATAAAAGTAAACATACCACTGCTTCCCAGACTACAGGCAGGATACTGCCAATGGGAGAGACCCGCCAAGTCTGATCTTGAAACAAAGACATGTATGTCCCTTGTGGGACACCCAAAAATTCAAACATTTTTGGGCTTCCTGCCATTACACCGATGTCGAATGGCAGGCCACGCCAATGTACAAAGTAGGGGAAGCCTAATGATCTATGGGGCGAGACAACATATGTGATGGGTCCTGAGAAGTGGGGATTGGGTACAGTGTACTGGTGTAGCCAGACCTGACCTGCACCCAGAGTAAGGAAGAGTGCCAAAGAGGATGTGCGGTTTGGGAACTATGAGTATGAAATTTTGGGCCTAGCTGAGCAGGTGTTGGCTGGAGTGGGTCTGTGTGGACCGCCCCAGGGATGTAAGCAATAGTGTGCATTGGGCAGGGCCACCGTCCAACTGACAGCCATTCCCACTACGAGTCCCACTGCATCACAGTCTATTGTACATGGCAAAGAATGGAATAACCAGATGTAGATGTACAACTATAGAGGCGTGTGTGTTTGTATATATACCCATGCCTACATGAAGTGAAACCTCCGTAGTACAAATGTGTAGATACAGAAAAGGAATATAATTATATACCCATATATAGAGATATACATATGCAGACACCCATACATCCATATGCCATTAGACATATATATATATATATATATATATATATATATATATATATATATATATACAGCAATATATATATATATATATATATATATATATATATATATATACAGCAATATATATATATATATATACATTCATATAAATACTGATATATATATATATATATATATATATATATATATATATAGCTAGGATATTAATAGAATTATGTATTTAAATTACATCTGTTATCTGGGTAAGTCTGGCTGAGCTATTGTCTCATTTACAGCAGAGACCCGTGGAGAAAAGTTCCTCAAGAATAGAAAACAGTATATTAAATAGTAGTATACAGTATATATATATATATATATCTAGATCTAGATCTATATATATCTATCTATATATATATTTATATATATATAGCTATATATGTATATATATATATATAGATCTATATATATATATATATCTATATATATATATCTATATATATAGATCTATATATATATATATATATATATATATATATATATATAGAGAGAGAGAGAGAGAGATACGGATATGATACACCAATTAAGGATTACATATGTTCACTGGCCCTGCCAATGGGGGTGAGGGGTCCAATCACCAAACATATAACATGTAGCTTCAACCCCCCCACACCTAGACAGGGGAAACATACAAACACACGATACAAGTAAACACACCCCTGCTTCCCAGACCACAGGCAGGATACTACCAGTGGGAGAGACCTGCCACATCTAACCTTGAAACAAAGACATCAATGTCCCTTGTGGGACACCCCAAAAATTAATGATAATCAGAGTCAGTCCCTGTAATGATTTATCCAACCAGGCTGTATATGTACACGGACCAGTAGGTCGTGCAAGCCTGATGACCCATGGATCGAGACAACGTACGACATGGGTCCTGACACATGGAGAGTGGGCAGTGTGTAGTGGTGTGGTTAGACCCCACCTGCACCCACAGTTAGGATGAGTGCTGTAGAGGAGGGCCAGGTGGGGGAACTATGGGTATGGAATTATGGGCCTAGGTGTGCAGGTGTTGGCTGGCACAGTTGTATTCAGACCGCCCCGGGGATGTCAGTAATATTGCGAATTGGGCAGAGACTATGCCCACACCTCTCAGCCTCTAAGAGCTAAACCACTGGACAGAACCTAAACCGTTGGGGGACAAGGAGGGACAGAAAGCACATATTCCACTTACAACCTTAGAAAGCTGATAGAATGATAGGTTATGTATTAGCATGACACATCTGAAGAATGTGGAGTCATAAACCCAATTACTTGTCTGTATTTAATGGTGTCACTTCCCAGGTATTTGCCAGACAGGTGCGGATTGTAAGAGGAACACACCAATATTATGAAGCAAACGCTGGACAGGCCACAGATTCTGTACAATTGACAGGCATGCTTATGCCTAATGGGCAGCCATTCCCAATATGGGTTCCACCACAGCACAGTCCAGTGTACATGGCAAAGTACGGTATAACCATTTGTGTTGGTGCATTACCCACTACACAACACCTACAAAGACATGGTCGCAACACCCCACCGTAGGCATGTAAGTCGATGTAATAGGCATCACAAGGTGTTATTGAAGTCCCCACCTCAACCCAAGGGTATGAGTGTCCAACGCAAACACCAAATGCAGTGCATATGCACAGCTGTTGTCATAGACAACATGGCCAGCTGTGGACCTTCCTTGCAGCCATCCTGCACATCCCTGGATAATCCCCCAACTAACACTCCCCTTTGTGCCCCATGCACACCATGTACCTATCAGACCTTGTTCCATTCCTCTTAATGTCTACGGGTACATGTAGGTGACACCCTCTTCCCCCACTATATTGCCAGTATCTGGAACCCCAACCCACATGTAGTATCACAGCTGTCCCACAGGACACATGTAACTAACACATGAAGGAACACCACAAGAACACCTGGAGCAGCACAGGCTCACCACCTTGTGAAACCCTCCCCCACCTCACACTCTATACCACAACATCAATTAGTGATACCGACACCTCTAGTGCTGCCCCGCATACACATCTCAACATCCGACATACCTTCCCTATTGCTCCCTATCCAATTATACCTATGGGCTACTATAAAGTTATGATGTCACCCCTACTACCCACCTACCTACTCCCTAGCTATTCGCCTCTACTGTACCACACAGGTATGGAATATGTACACCTACCATGAATACCTGCATGTAATCGATCCTGACCTGTGAAACAGGAATGCAACCTCACCTTAAACTGACCTTTGTCAGCAGTCATACCTGACATGTAAACCTAACCAAAGCATGGATAATACCAACAGTTGAACGCAAACTAAGCATGTTTAATGGGGAATGTAGCTATGTTATGTCTGTTACCCTCTATGAATGTGATCACCCCAGTATTACTTGGAATACGTAGCTGGGGTCAATGTGGAGCTCTAGGCCACCGCTGACAATGGACAAGCATACAGTCCGAGTGTCCCAGTTGACAGATGTGAACAAAATGCACGACATTGTGCGTGTGTATGCAGGAGCAAGTGGGTGTAAGCCTGTTTGGTCGCAGGCATGCAAGTACCACACTGGTGAAGCACTCTAGAGGCTATCTGAGGGCAAGACTCTGCAACCAGAGGTCACTATTGCTGTGCTACGTGCAAACAAGCACATACCAGCCTTCAAATGTTCTACAGTGCCTCAGTCACTCTGTAGCCAACAACTGTTGTTGTGGCCATTAACAAAATAATCTGCACTGCCAAGATGCAAAGCCCTGACCCTGCAAACTATATTAGACATGAATTCCACTAAGCCATGGCAGATACACATTCAGCTGTTCTGATCACAAACACATCATCCAGCACAGGCATCCAACATTATAGGAAATGTATATAAGTGTGTAGATTAATACCAAAACATGTGTCCATTGCACAACTCCAGTATTATGAGCAGTCTATGTGCAGCACAGAATAGTGCCTGTCCAATCATACTGTGAGAACAGTAGTACTGCATAATACCGAAGGGAATAATGATATACGGTGCACACTGTGGGGGCGTGTGAGTGTGCTTCATGCAAAATATGTCACACCTGGGGCATTGGTACCATTGAACTGGGAGATGAGGCTGGCCAGGTGTGTGAGCAAACCACTGCTACACAATACCCTGGCAGGATGCTACCAGTGGAAGAAACACTGTAGATCATCTAGGTCTACTCTTGACACAACAACAGGTCCATCCCTGGCAAGATGAACCAACAGTTGTGGGTCACATCGATGTCACTACCAGTATTGGAGGAAGATCAGGGGAAGGCTGGTACATACATGGACTAAACAGATGAGGAGCCTGCAGACACTTGGGTGGGGACAGTGTACTGGAGGTGTACCGAGACGTGCAGAGAGGAAAATGTGTGGATGTGTAGTATGGCATGGCCAGCAACCGGGGAATGGATGTATGCTGTGTACATGGAGCTCGGGGGCCAGGGGAAGGGAACATGTGTATGTCATTATGGTAGACATATGCAAACAAAGCAAAACAGCAATAGTGTAGTGGCCAGAGCATCCGCCTAATGAGAACGCATTCCCGGGTCGAATCCTACTGCAGCACATCCTATTTTCCATGTGATAACCGTATGTTACCTTCGTTGTGCTGTATAACCTACTAAGTAACATTTATATTTGCACAGGAGTACTGCCTTAAATGCACATGTCAAGTGTCATACTGACTAAGGCACTAGTAAGCATGTGTAAGCACGTAACAGCAGTTGTACACATGGATACGCAGTTGTAAGTGTGTGTATGTGTATTTGCACGGGGGTAAGCATTGCTTATACAGATTGAGCTAAGTAGATGTTAGCCGTGTGTAAAGTAATGCAACCTGAGCTTAGCATTGCTTAGCTCTGCACACCTTTGCGCACACCCGCGTACGACTGCTCAAATGTCCCTAACTCACTCTGTATCCGACAGCTGGTGGTTTGCACTGAAACACAATATACAGCCTGTGGAAGGGCCACACCGAGGATGCTGCACATCATACACTATGTGATTTACCATTAAACCATGATAGATGTACATAACCACTCATTCCACATACATATCATCAAGCAAAATCAGTCAACAGCACAGGGAATGTAGTAATAACACACCACACAACCTCTTAATACAAGAATCATGGAAATAATGCACCATAATGTGGGTACATATAGGGATATCTGTCATATCCTGCTCTAATACATTTCAAACGTTGCAAGTTACACACTTATATGTGGTAGAACACATATATCGCTAGAGATGATACGTCTGAAACACATACGTGTCTGCAAATGACTGACCTCAGTCCTATGGTCATCCATGTCAATTGCCAAGAGAATGAGGTACAGGCCACACATATAGGCTGAACATGCATGCACATATGGACAGCTATACATCTGTTAATGTAGAGAGATAAACAGCTATAGGCATATATATCTATATCTATCTATACATATATATATATATATATATATATATATATATATATATATATATGTGTGTGTGTATGTGTCCATGTATGACTCACAAATAACCATATAACAGCAATCGTACAGAGATAGATTAATATGTTCAGTGTATATATCCATATATCTATATATATATATATATATATATATATATATATATATATATATATGGTTTGCTATCAAAATTTCGAACCGCATTCCGTCGACTGTACTATCGTCGAACACGGAAGTTCGAAAACGGGAATGTCGAAGTAAAAAAAACAATCTAGGAATGGGTTTTAACATGGGTCGAGGTAGGTATTCAGTATTATTCCGAACTACAAACATCTCCCCTACCTCCTACTACCACCCAATCCCTTATTAGACCTCCCAACTCACTATTAATAGCCCATCTTAATATAAGAAGCATAAATAACAAAGTTGCCCAAATACATGCTCTCATAGATGTACATTCATTTGACATCCTGTGTCTTACTGAAACTTGGCTCAAACCATCTATACAAGACAATGAATTTACTCCTCCAGGATATAGCACATTAAGACAAGATCGATTAGCTAAAAAGGGAGGCGGAATAGCAATACTTTACAAGTCTGGACTACAAGTTACCTCAATTGACTCTAAGCCCCCTCCAACTAGTAACGAGGAAATACTTATCTCCAAACTCCAACTCAATAACCATAAATCTATTTATATTATCGCCTCTATCTTCCCCAGGAATAACTCACACAACCTAGATAATATCCTGAATTGGCTATCAACCAACTATCCCAAGAGACAATAGTACTGGAGACTTTAATATAAATTGGAATAGCTGTACCTCAGAACAACCCTCTACCCATCTTAATTTACATGGCTTTACTCAAACTATAACCTCCCCACAAGGACCAATAAACAGAACAACACTGAAAGCACCCTAGACTGGATACTAATAAATAGACATCACCTAAGCTATAAAGTAGGAACTCTCCCGAGGATATAAGCGACCATGCTCTAACCTTCTTAATCAGAGACAAGACTGATATCCAAAATCCAATTACCTATAGAGCAGTGAGGAATAAAACAAAATTTAACCCTGATATTTTCAAAACGAACTTAGAGCTTGCAACTGGGCACCTTAAAAGTCTACCCTTGAGGAAGCAGTAATCTACTTTAACAGTAAATTTCTACACATTCTCGACCTCCACGCTCCAAAAGGACCATTAAAATTAGAAACAAACCAGCCCTGGCTCTCAAAAGATACAAAACAAAAATGCTACTTAGAAATAAAATCTGGACCTTATGCACTACCAAAAACCATGAAGATCACATCAAGTTTAGACAGTTAAGAAATGATACAAAAAAATCAATATTGTTAGATAAAAGAAAGTACTACATACAACTCCAAAATACCCAGAAAAGTAACCCCAAAATTTTGGGCAGGTATAAATACTCTCTTACACCCAGGTCGTACTGTCACCCCCCCACCTGTAGGTGCAGACCAGGACAATCCAAAGGAAGTAGCAAGAACCTTTAACACCTTCTTCACTGAAACCATTCAGTCTCTTTCCAACCAACTATCCCCAATAGCTCACCTCTAACATCCCATAATACTACCTTACCTCCCCATTTCATCTCAAACCCATCTCTACATCCCTTATCCGTACCCTTCTGCAAAACTCAAACCTACCACCATTGCTGCCGATCTCCTTCCTGCTGAATATCTACAGATAGCAGCAGATGCTATAGCCTACCCAGTTTCCATTCTGATTAACAGAACAATCTCTGAAGGTGCAATTCCTATTACATGGAAGATTGCACATATTATCCCCCTTCATAAGGGTGGAAACTCTAGTGATCTATCCAATTACAGACCTATTGCCATACTCTCTCCTTTGGCCAAAATCATGGAGAAATGCATTCATATGCAACTGTTAAAACACCTTATAGACAACAACTTGCTAGCTAGCTGCCAACACGGTTTCAGGCCATTTCACAGTACTACTACTGCCCTTTTATCCTTCTCCAACTGTATTAATAAAAACCGCAATAACAACACTCTATCCTCAGCCCTCTTTATTGATCTCTCCAAAGCCTTCGACATGGTTAACCACAAACTTCTCATTAACACACTGAAAAACCTGTCCCTTGATACTCTTTCTATACAATGGTTTGAATCCTACTTAAGCAATAGGCAACAAGCAGTCTTGTGGGGGAACAACCTATCTCCCCATCTCCCCATCTCACTAGGTGTCCCCCAAGGTTCTATACTTGGACCACTTCTATTCTCTGTCTTTATCAATGACCTGTACACTGTTATTCCTCAGGCCTCCTTAATACAATATGCTGATGACTCCACATTAATCTGCACAGCCCCAAATCCAGCAGACCTTCAATCTCTTACCCAAAAAGTGTTTAACACAGTTGAGGATTGGCTACAACATCAATGTCTTATCCTAAATCCTAAAAAAAACAAACTTCTACTTTTTACTCCCACCCATAGACACACACCTCTCAACTTCAATAAAATAAAATAAAATAAATAAAATAAATAAAATGTGAAGGCACAGTGGGATTGCTAACTGTGATTGGCAGGCCGTGATGTTGCATGTAAGAGTATGGCTTTGCACCCCAGCTCTCAACCATTTCCATCTGTTATCCCTGTATGGTTGACATTGTGGTATATAGTAGGGCCACCATCAATGTAATTAGCAAAACCCTTCCAGAATGCCCACAGGTGTCACAAATGCACACACACATACACACATGTCATGTCTGGGAGTACAACCCCTACCTAGTTGGTGTACTACATTACAGCACTATGTAATTATATTACATGCCATGGACATTACTGAAGTTCATCTTCCCCAAAGGTGTATTGCACAATTAATGACATCAGCAGGACTTCTAAAGTAGGGCATTTGTAATGTAATGCACATGAGTAGCATTGCTCCATACACAGACACTGAGACACACACATCACATCCGGAACTGACATGGATGGAAATGGAACACTACCACCATTCTAAATCACACTACAGCAGTACGCAGTTAAAGAACGCGCTATGGCGATTACTGGGCTATCATGTTCCCAGAGGTGTACTTCTAGATGAGCGACATCAGCAGCCTTGGCAAAGTAGTATATTTGTATTGTGTGGAGTGTGGGTAGCCTAAAAAACATTGCTCTATACCCAGTCAGATACACACACAGTTGCCATGGCTGGGGTTCGAACACCTAAATAACTAGTTTATCACACTACAGCAATACACAGTTACAGGACACACCACGGCAATTACTGGGCTATCATGTTCCCAGACATCAGCAGCCTTGGCAAAGTAGTGTAATTGTATTGTATGGAGTGTGGGTAGCTTAAAAGGCATTGCTCTCTACCCAGTCAGACACACACACTGTCTCCCACACGATTGCTATTGCTGGGGTTCGAACACCTAACTAACTAGTTTATCATACTACAGCAATACACACTTACAGGATGTGCCACGGTGATTACTGGGCTATCATGTTCCCAGAGGTTTACTTCTAGATGAGTGACATCAGCAGCCTTGGCAAAGTAGTGCAATTGTATTGTATGGAGTGTGGGTAGCCTAAAAAGGCATTGCTTGCTACCAGTCAGACACACGCACACTTTTGAGGTTTGAACACCTAACTAACTAACTTATCACACTACAGCAATACACAGTTATAGGATGCGCCACGGCAATTACCGGGTTATTATGTTCCCAGAGGTGTACTTCTAGATGAGTGACATCAGCAGCCTTGGCAAAGTAGTGCAATTTATTGTATGGAGCGTGGGTAGTCTAAAAAGCATTGCTCTCTACCCAGTCAGTCAGACACACACACACACACACACACACACACACACACACACATAGTCACCTGAGCTGGAATTCAAACACCTAACTAACTAGTTTATCACACTACAGCAATACACAGTTACAGGACACAATATGGCAATTACTGGGTTGTCTTGTTCCCAGAGGTGTACTTCTAGATGAGTGACAGCAACCTTGGCAAAGTAGTGTAATTATATTGTATGGAGTGTAGGTAGCCTAAAAAGCATTGCTCTTTACCCAGTCAGACACACACACACACTTGCCACAGCTGGGGTTCAAACACCTAATTAACTAGTTTACCACACTACAGCAATACATAGTTACAGGACACACCACAGTGATTACTGGGATATCATGTTCCCAGAGGTGTACATCTAGGTGAGTGACATCAGCAGCCTTGCCATAGTTTAATATATGTATTGCATGGAGTGTGAGTAGCCTAACAAGAATTTCACTCTACACAATCAGAGGCAGACAGGTACACACACAAACACACACTCACACAATTGACAGGTCTGGGGTTAGTACTACTACCTAACTACTCTGTCACTTCAGCTGTACGCAGTTATGGGACGCACCATGCACTTTACTGAGCTATAGCTCTCCCAAAGGTGTAATTCACATTGGATGACCTCAGCAGGCTTGTCATACCACTGCTATGTGGAGGCAGTGTGTGCATGGGCCATGCCCCATTCATGTGGGGGTTGACATGCCACATGCCACATCCGGGCACACACGGGGTCAAATGTCACAGGAGCGTGTATACAGCTACTAGATGGCTGCTTCCTTGTACAGTCTTGTTGCACAGCTGGCACGTACACTGCATAGTCTCTCATGCCGACAGGTACTGGTGGTTAGCATCCACAGTGGGTTACATCTGCACCTCATGTGTTGGGGGCCCTTAGGCTGTGTGCCAGTTGGGACAGGCCAGCATGGTCACAGTCACCCTCTTCCTCACATTTATGCCTGTGTGCCTGTGGCTTCTTATAGTGTGTTGTCCTTACATATTTGCCTGCATTCCTATCCACTGTGTGTGCAAGGCAGGAGTGGTGCATACTGACATGTGTTCACACTGAGAACTGCAACTTCCAGATGTGTCTGGTTCACTGGTGTTTGCAGACATAGCCTTCATGTGTTTAAGTGTGTGAGCATGCCCAGTATGGCCATCTGTGCTGCATGTGTGGATCACATCAATGTTGTTTGTACTGCAGTACTGACCTTTTGTTTTACACCAATGGGTAGCATGCTGTGTCTGCAGGGTAGCCATCGGTCATTTGCCATTGACTGTTGCTACATTTCTGCATAGTGGGGGGACACCTGACTGTTTCTACTGTTCTACACAGGACTGGTGGGCACACCTGACTGTTATTCTATGTGTACTTTGGATGGGGGGGGGGCACTCCTGACACTTGTACACATTTGCTAGGACTGTACTGGTAAGTCAGATAATCCATTTCAGTCTGTAGTCTTACCTATTCTGCTGGCTGCTTACCAGTGTACAGATCATAGCTTTGTTTACCTACATATTAGTGTCTGACTTCCTAGCCTTCACAACTTACATCCGACTGCCTGGCCTGCTGTGGTCTGTCTGTGTAGGCCTGGGGGTGGGGTTAACCATAGGGCACATTTGGAGGCCATAGTACAGCATTTGTTTGTGTTTGTCTTCACCTGTCCTGCTGGCTGAGACTGTTGCTGGGTATGTGATCCTTTCTGACTGCTTTGTGTGGCTCTTATGGACACCCCTGCTGCTCAGGCCATTTCCTGTAGTGGGTTTTGTCACCCTGTGTAGTACTGGCTACTATGGTGAGTCCAGTATGTGTTACAGATCTCATGCTGCCACTATGGGTGTCTACTCTCTGCTGCCTTGTCATCCGGCCACCCAATTCCCTTGCATGTTCACATCCATAAAATAGCTACAGGTAAAAACACATTCTACTCCATTTGACAATTTGTAGGTTGATTGACTGACCTTGAGGGTGTGCCGGACCTGCAGATGGTACTGGAGGGCTGCCTATGTTGGATGCACATAGTACACTCCCTATAAATGGTTAGGCACAGGAAGTGTCATATTTGGCCTTCCTTTTACTGTCTATGTGAGCAGAGAGAGGTGCCATTCCTTGGGGCCCTACTGTGTCAGTTCATATGCTATGCGTTGCCTCTTTGCCAAGGCCAGGGCATACTTGGCATGCCCCCTTATGCCTACTGGAGCAGGATGAGGTTGTTCCTCCTCCGAGTCACTCTGTACCTGCACAGGCCTTGGCATTGGTGGGGGGCTGTGTGGCCCTGCCTCATGCTGTTCCTGCTGTAGCTGTTTCTGCAGGATCATATTGTGTAGCATAGCACATACCATTACTATTTGGGTGCATGTAGCTGGTGAATACTGCAGGGCTCCTCCAGATGTGTCCAGACACTGGAACCATGACCAGAGCATCCCTAACACAAGCTCTATTATATGTCTGGCCTGTGCATGTGCATCATTATGGCGTTGTTGTTCAGCTGTGTGTGTGCATCTCTGATGGATGTCATCAGCCACGGCTCCAGTGGGTACCCAGCATCCCCCACTAGGTGACCGTAGGGGATGTCCCCATCGGCAAATCTGTGGTACAGCTGCATCAGTTACCACATGTGTGAATCATCATAGCTTCCAGAGCAGTCAGCACACACATTCAGTATAATGCCCTGGGCATCACATATGACCTGGCAGTTGACGGAGGGGATGCACCTGCGGTTGATGTAGGCCCTACCCTGCTCACCGGGTTGTGCTTTGATGTATAAGTGCGTGCAGTCTATAGCACCCACTACCCCAGGGTAGTTAGCTATTTGGTGGTAGAGACACATATTGCGGGTCAACACCTCACGTGTGTTGAGGAAATATACATGCTCACTGGCATGTGCTGAAGTGGCATGCAGGAATTGGTGGGATACTCTGGATGCTGATGCCTGTGAGATGCCCATGTTATCCCCAGTTGTAGTTTGGGAGGTACCTGTGGCTAGTATACCTAGGCCTACACATACCTTGGTATCCACTGGGATGGGTTCCCCTCGACCAGTGTGGTGTGTCAGGTGTGGCCTGCACAGCTCAACGATTTGCTGTAGGATATCTCTGTCCATCCTATAGTGCTCCACTATTTCCAGCTCATGTAGCCCCTGGTAGGTTACCCTGGGTCTGTACACTCTTCTCTGTCTCCTCACTGTGGGTTGTTTGGCAGCATTTACATCCCCACCACCCTCAGCCTCTTGCACATTTTGTTCTATGTTGCCTGCTGCAGCCCTTCTCATTTTGTAGGTTTAGTTTTAAAATTTCCCCGCTTGTATACACCAGTGGTGTAGAGTGTGGAACAACCAGGAGGGTAGGTGTTTGTTTGGTTTATAGTGGTGTTCTGGGCTGGGCTGGTCTGCTTCCTGTGTGATTAGCTGATTCTGATACATTGCACCTGGCAGCTCAACTAGGTCTCCTTGATTACCTTCCTACTGCTGTTTTCCCTTCCCTTTGCCTCCCTGTTTAGGCCTGTGTGTGTGCTGTGCGAATGGAGTACTCAAATGTGCATGGAGCTGCTTTTTCCTGGTTTAACTTCCTTTTACGTCCTGTACAACACGGTGCGTGGCACACACACCCGCTTACACTTTGTAAAGAGTGCTAGCAGGTTTAGACACACCCCTAGCTTAGCTGTGCTACACTAGGAGCAATCCCAAGCCACAGGGATCCAATCCACTTACAGTATACCTGACACACACCCACATGATGTCACCTATATACTAGTCTTGCACCCAGCTATTTGTACTCTTACACTCTTGGGACCTGCCTCACACCCTTGGAAAATCAGGGATTTACTAACCCTTCCCTCATTTGCATAGGATTGCCTGCTAATGCATAGTTACATGTCCCACACTGAGCCTCCCCCTTAGGAACCATTACGCATTGGCCAGGTTGGCTTCTGACTGCCATTGACTTGCATGGCAGAATACTGATTTTAGTTAGAATGCTTATTTTAGGTTTATTTTATTGATTTCCCCCGATCCCGTTTGCGTGTCTCTGCCCTATACTTAACCAGGCGAGATTGGCGAAGATAAAATTAAATGTTGTTTATTTTTTTCCTTTTACATTTTGTAATGCCAGTGGCCTTCTACTTGGACATTGGCATGCTTCCTCAATGCTTTGCAGCCTTTATTTGGAGCTGTCATCGCTCCGTTTTGTAGATTGCTGAACTGTATTTGGTTACTAACCGAGTACATTTCTGCACACTGCATTCGTCCTGCATGGATGGCTGACAGCTTCCTGGATCGCATATTACCCTCATTTGCATGATTTTCACCTGCAAATGAGGGTAATTTGCATACAGGAGCTCGGTCCATGCAGGATTAGCCTAAGAGCTCATGTGCACTTCCCGGAAGCTCGTTCCTGGATTGCACATCGGCCGACGGCCATATTGCCGAAAATAGCTCTTAAATTAATCCTGCACGCTATAAAGGGCTTCATAAATCTGGTGGTAGGTTTCAGGAGAGAGCTTATAGTAAGCATGAAGTTGACGAAGCTCTACACAATGTAATAAGCTTGCGTAGGAAGGAGGGTAAACCTTAATATTCTGAAGGTCCATGGAATAGACAAACAATAAAAAAGAAAAAAGAAAATTACTTGAGGATTCCAGTTACTCATTCTAGCAACATAAGGCAGATAGAGAATGCTATAAAAAATAACTGGCAGATATTGACCACAGATAAAGATGTTATCTCTGTTGGAGGGAATAAACCTAGGTTTGTGTATAAACATAAGGAAAATTTAAAGAAAATGTTATGTCATCCTAAAATCTCTGTTGAAAACACTAAACTGAACACCCTTTATGGTACTTTTCCATGCCTTAAATGCAATTGGTGTAAATTTGTAGATACCTCTAATGAGTTCCTGCATCCAGATACTGGAAAACTTTTGAAGTTTTACGTTCTTGCTAATTGCAATACTATGCACATAGTTTATTTAGCTGTATGTCAAGTCTGCTACAATTTTTACATTGTTAAGACTGACCACAGACTTCATGACAGAATTAGAGAGCATATTTATAGCATCGATAATTCCATTTGCACTAATGCCCTGGCCAAACACATAGTACTGAACACAACTTCAAGTTTATGGTCATTGAAGTAATATATAATGATGTCCGGGGGGGCATTGAGAACAAGGTAGAAACTTTAGAACTGAAATGGTTAATAAGGATGAGGGGCAATTAAGGCAAAGGCTTAAATGATAAAATATGTATACAACCAGTTTTAAAAAATAAGAGTTTTTAGATAGATAGGAAATGATTTATATGTATTTATATGTGCGTATATATGTTTTTAAGTATGTATTTTTATTTAACGTGTTATTTAACAAGATGTGCATTTTATACTTTTCAATTTAGTTTTGATTTTGTATATATAATAATTGTTTAATTGAATTATTGCACTTGCATTTCCATTGGTTAATGCCCATTTAAATTAAGTGAATGGCAACTTGATTTTAAATGTCTGAAGAAGCATCAATGGTAGCCATGAAAGTGCTTACACAATAAATGTTTATTTATGCTTCAGTTTTGCCTTGGTTTGCTCTACCAGTACTTTTGGATTTATATTATTGCTGCTGCTCTTGTGGTGTCAACAACTGGTGGTACATTTGTTCCTCTGGTGGGACTTTGTTGCTTTTTTCTACTTAAAAATATCAGACACTTAAAAAACTTGAGCAGGCATGACTGGTCTGTCTCCTTGAAAAGGCAGTAAGAGTGGTACTGGCAAGATATTAATGGCCACTTGGGGCAGTTGTTAAACAATACATACACACATGCGCACGCACGCGTGCACTCGCGCGTGCACACACACACACACACACACACACAAACACATATATATGCACACATGCATGCACACACACACACACACACACACACACACACACACACACACACACACACACACATGCACACATACACTAATATTAAAGCACAATGATCAGGTAGAAAGTTTGAATATGTATTTTTCCACCCCTGCTTCTCTTGGTTTGATCACAAATGGCAGTAGTACTGGAACTGCAAAGATCATTTCCTGCAAAATGCCTGCATAATGGTTTGCATTAGAAATGCATTCCTACAGAACAATTTAGTACATGTCTTCAAGCACACAGTGTAACCCTTTGCTTAAAATGCACAAAAAAAAAAGTAAGGTGAGATAAAAATGCTCCTACAATTCCCAGAAACATTTCTCAAGGTGTCTACATATTATGTGCAAATCTTGAGCAAACATTTCTAGTTTCTTCCCTGCAATATTTGTACTTGCTATAAAATGACTTGATGGTCACAGTACTTTCTCTTGCAAGGCACATGGCAGATGGTGCATGCCTAAGAATTTCCACAGGATTGTGTATTATGTTCTTTTGTGAAGATCTACAGGGTAGTGTAGTCACCTATCACTACAAGTGCAGAAGTCTTGATCTGAGTATTGAACATCAGTATATTTCATATATGATAACCAATGACCAATTTTTAGATGCAGTCCTGCTTTTCTGTGTTGCTTTTTTAGGCATCACTCATGTTGACGTTCATTGCACTGACTGATATTTATTTTAGAGTGCTACTTATGGAAGGTGAGTACTACTGCTATATAACTGGAAGTTGATCTCCATGAGTAGTCAAAGAAAAGAAGTGTTTGATAACTGCCAGTCCTGTAATGTATATATAATGAACCAGGAAGTGAAACAAAGGGGAACCAGGGGACAACCTGAGGACCTTAAGTATGGATGCTGACAGCATAACTGTTGCAGTTAGGATTATAAAATTACCTAGAATGGTCTCATGGAGCCAAATCCTACATGGTGACTAATGCACATTTTCACGTTTTTCTAAGACAAGAAAGATGAAAAGTTTTAAAAAATCTTTCAAAGAGATGGGTGTAGTGATGATGCTACAGCAAACAGTGCTCTAGACTGTGCTGGCAAATGAGGCCTGAGCCACATGGAGAGGTTCTTAATAAACATTCTGTTGTCCAGTTTTCACCTATGGTCACAAGTTTTGGGTAGTGGCTGACAAGATGAGGTCATGGTACATGAGGTGAAATGAGATTCCTTCACATGGTCTGTGGGCCCTTGTTTCACATAAAAAGTGAGGAGCCAGCAATACTGAAGGATCCCAGAAGATACTTTGTTTCTTCCAGTCAAAATGGATTGTCTCACGTGGTTTAGGCACCTTGTAAAGGTACTACTAGATATCTCCTTTTGGAGATGTACCAACTATGGTACTGGAAAAGGAACAGGACAAACCAAGAACACATTCAATGGATTATCTATCTCTCAACTTGTCTGGACATCCAAACCTTGGAGATCAAACAGGACAAAATGGGTATTGTTGGGGAAAGGAAAGTCTGATCTGCCTTGTTCATCTTGTTACCACCATGAACATTACCATACTAAATGGATGAGGATGGTTGCCTGTCTAACTGGCTGGGTGTTCAAATAGAATTACAAATGCCCCACATGTAAACATACATAACAGCTGTCAGTATGAGATATGCAGTGCAGACTATTGTATCAAGTTTAACCTGTATTTTGCGGCAAATGTCATAGTAGGGTGATGGGTAAACAATACATAGAAATGATGAATTGGGTGACTAGGTTCTATGAAGTGAATACTCTAGAAGAAAGTGTATCTTATAGCAAGCAGCTTAGTATACCTACCCCTTCAACTTTTAAAGCTATATGCCATTTCTCGTGTGTGTGTGTGTGTGTGTGTGTGTGTGTGTGTGTGTGTGTGTGTGTGTGTGTGTGTGTGTGTGTGTTTATGGGAAGCATTGCTGATGCTGACTGTCGATATAGTTGACAGCTGTTTTGCTGACACAACATGATCTTCAAAAGAACTAAGAGGCAGTTGTGTAAGAATGCTATGATACCAGTGTTGGGAGATATGCCCTTTACTGCATTGTGCAAGGTAGGAGTTGAAGTATATAATTAGCAGGGGGTATGGGGGCACTGCCCCCCACATACAGGCATAGTGGTGATTGCTCCCCAATCACCCAAAAAAACAATGGTCAGGATTCCAAAAGAAAGTTGCTGACAGTGCTGCCCACCAAAGGAAGACATCAGAGCAGTAATGGTGAATGCAATTCCATAAAGTACACTAAAAGATAACTAAGTAATTATGTATTCAGAATAGGATAGTTCTGGACTCGGCACACAGCAACTGGATTCCAAAACATAAAGGGTACACCCAATGCAATAAGTATGGCACAATACCTTGCCAACAACTTTCTGAAAGCACTTTCAGTAGGCTATATACAATTAATGTTTATGCTACTATATTTCACAAATGCCAAGGGAATTCTGTGTATTCTGCAAATCTAACTTAAAAAAGGCAACTGGCATTTAATGTACTACATCAGAGTGGGGTACTGAAAGCCATAGTAAAGATCGATCTGCAAAGGCATAACAGAAGGGAGTAAGCCAGACACATGTAGACAGGCTACAGTTAAGCCAGGTCTCTTAACAGGAAATAATAAACAGGCAGATACAGATTAGAGAGCGAGCTGGTGCAGGCTGTGTGCAGAACATGTGCACCCCACATGTATGCTCACACTCTATGCAATAACTCAGTGCCAGTAAAAACAAAGGTGTGCTTGAGTTTAAGTATACTGATTTCTGGGAAATTTCAGTGGCATATGGGAGATGCTGTAGGAGTGTTGCAGACAGCTGCCAGTTGCATTATTGCAGAGCTCTTGCCAGCAATGTGCACCAGTATGGATGAATATATCCTTTTCACAACAGTCATGGAGTACATAACTGTTATGCAACAACTCTATACCATAGCCAACTTTTCCCAGGTCCTCAGTGCAGTAGACTGCACCCATGTTCCAATCAAAACTCCAGTAGCACCTGATGCTGAATGGTACATCACTAGAAGGGAATGGCCAACTCTCAATTATCAGGTGGTGTGCACTGCAAACACCTTTATTATTAATATCATGACAACACATCTTGGTATAGTGCATGATGTATTTTACCATGCTGCTTTCCAACATGGTAAAATACAGGAGTGGCTCCTAGCATTTATGTACATGACCACTGCTATACGGTAAGCAGTAGCCAAATAATGCCACAGGAAGCAAGATGAACAAAAATTCCTTCTCACCCCCCTGAAAATAGGTGGCTGTGGTTATCCACTGAAGTCTTGTCTAATGACACTGTACAGAGCCCTACCAACCCCCTTCAGGAGACGCAAATGACAGAACACAAAACTGTGGCATAAAACACCATCAAGCATGGGTTTAGCATACTGAAAGCATAATTCAGATGTCTGGACATATCCAGGCATGCACTTCAGTACACATCATAAGGGGTATCACAGATGGTCACCATGTGTGCCATGCTTCACGACACGATAATATCAAAATGTGGTTGCCTCCTAATAGCAGTTGTGGGTGACCTACCTTAAAACCTCATGATGTCTCATGGTGAGCTATCAGAACTGTTACAGAATGATCAGGAGGACACAGGGGTGAGAAGAAATACATGTGGATAATGAAGGATGTAGCTATATATCCTAGCTCAGGCAACATGGCAGCATCTGACAAACTCCTTTGACAACCCACGCATACAAATCCAGATAGACTAAACAGTGACTTTCACATAATGTTACCTCAAAACAGCAGTACAGAGTATGACTAATGGAAAGAAACCATAGATTGTGTACATTGAATATCATACACAACAGAAGCATAAGATGTACTTGTAAGACCATATACACATCACTCAGCAAGAAACGCATCTGGATATATAGATACAGAGGAAATATCACCACAGAAAGTTTCTCTGCAAGGTACATCATTAAAAAGGAGCACACTGGAAAATGTATGCCACACAAGAGGTATGCACTAGAAAAGGTGTTATTGTATCGGTACGATTTCATCATACAGAAAACTAGCACTGGAATGTAGACAGAAAGTATTCAGTACCACAAGAAAAAAAGACCAATGCAGTGTATGAGAACGTTTCAGCACTAATATTATCTAAAAGCAGGGATCAAACACTAACACTGATGCATTGCAAATAGTAATGTGTGATGTGCAACAGTGTGGTACAACACAGTAAGCAGCATGAGTAATGACAAACATTCCACACCTTCATAGAATGTCACATATAAGGCAATGCTTCGATGCACAGGTTATTGATGCAACATGACCTGGTTAGAGATAAAAATATGTTCAATCATTCAGAGTAATAATGACAGTGACTGCACATCAACCATGGAACATACAGCAATGTCTGAGATACAGCAACACAGGTATGTACGTGTGTGGAATCAGGGAGATTTGGGAAGGCACACATGGGGAACTACATGTCATCAAGTGAATACAAAATGAAAAATGCTCCACTGACGTACAGTGCTTGCTAAGGGTGAGACATGTGCAGTAACATATTAAATTGCCAGAAGGAACACAGGTATGTATAAAGAGGCATAACTGTACATGGGGAATGACAGATAATAATGAAATCTGCAACTTAGCAATTAATGCTGGATAACTAAGATAACATGCTGTTAACTATGGAAATATGTGTTATATGTCACCTAGCAAGAGATGCAAACATAGGAGCATGGAAACTGTCACAAAGAGCATCACTGCTGTCACTATCTGTACTAACATCTACTAATTACATATATATATATATATATATATATATATATATATATATATATATATATATATATATACTACATATCACAACCTGAAGTTTGTCACCTGCATTAGGGAAATATATATATACTACATATCACAACCTGAAGTTTGTCACCTGCATTAGGGAAATGATTAGAAAAACCCTGTGGCATCAGACATTTGAGAAACCAACTACAGATTGATTAGTTAGTGGTTAGCACAGCCATCATCATTGCCACAGGCTCAGAATGACAAGAAAAGACACGCATTAGATCAACTGTCAGTGTTACATTAGCTCAGTCTATGGCACCCACTCTGATGGCTCACACCACAATTATGGCTGCCCCTGCCACATCCAGAAACACTCATCCCACGTACTGCAGCGAGGAGCTGGATGAGATAATACTAGCATTGTGAGCCATTGAGTTGGTCAGACGAGTAGTGCGATGTGTCTGTCTTGATGGGACTGCTGGGGTCACAGCTGAGTAACCAACAGTAGAAGTGCATGCATGTTTCAGCACAGACATTGATGTCTGATAGCCATGTTTGGGTCTAATGAGAGGAGGCTCTACCTCTCCTCACTGGAGGCAATCTGCTCAGCAAAGTTAGGGCATATAACATACAGTTTGTACTATGACACTGCTCTAGCACTAACCTAACAAGACTTTCAACAGAGCATGTAACAGATAACACACTGTCAGGGTTACTGCCATGACCTCTCCATATATATGCTCCTGACCATCATATAACACATGCAGCTGGTGTGCTATATGATCAGTGGCATAGGCAAATGCACACCAGTCAGAGCCATGATGTCACTATGAATGTTCATTTGCCTATAATAGCAGGCAGACACTCTCGGCAAGTATCCATGCACATCAACTACACTCCCACGTGTAGTCCAGTGGATGGTGTCATTCCATCATAAGGAAGAGTCACCATCATTACAAGAATCTACAAGGGACAGCAGGTCATGATCATCTTCTTGTCTATCATCTGATGTACCTAAAACATCAGAATAGCCAGCTACATTTTTCTTCCTATCAGAGGCTACACCATGAACCACATGTCTGCCCCCTACCAGACCAGACAGTTAACCCAGTGCAGTGGCTCATGTGCCATTGGCCATGCTGTCTGAGTGAAGCACATCACATCCTGCCTCAGGATCAGTGGGCAGGCTTCTGAAGGAGGCAAATAGTGGATGTGCTGCAAAAAGAGTCAGATGACACCTGGTGTATACATACACAGAAGACAAATGATGCAGGATACTTCTGAAATTCTGACAACTATACAACTGCAGTGCTAATGATGATATAGACTTACCAGGTAGACATGGCTGTGGGTGGTTCAGGGACCCTATATAACAGATATATGCCATGTCAGTTACATACATACCTCTCAACTGTCCAGATTTTTGCAGAGTGTCCAGATTTGTACCTCTTATTTTTGGCCTGTTCCTCATAAAATGTGTGGTTTTCTGGTAAATCACTGTGGATTGAATTAATTTAATAATACTAAATAATGACAGACATTTCAGTTATCTTCAGAAAATATATAATAATTTAAAAAATATCATTCTAACAACTTTCTAAGTTTATAGGAGCAATATTTAAACTCTGTCCTTATTTTTGGGCCTTTGTCCCCCATTTTTTCTGGCTTTGTCCAGATTTCTTGCGCTGAGAGGTTGAGAGGTATGGTTACATACCAATCACATATTACAGATAATATGAATATGATTACTAAAACCTACCTAACATGTCCTCCTCTGACTCCACCATCAATGGTGAGGGTTGAAATGACATTGCCAAGAAAAAAGTTAATGGTACAAAACTCAGTAGTAAGCACATACAAGGCATCATGCAGCATTTCACCTGATGTATAACAGGCAGCAGATAAGATAAACACATACCAGATGGGCAATGGTTAACATTCTAATTGCAGATGTCCTGTGCAGGTAAACAAGACCACATTAATCATGAAGGGCACAAATGTAATTATCTATAGTGAAATGTAGCAACCCTATAGACTGCCTTACCAGGTATGTCCTTCCTATTTGGGAAAGTTATCATCCAATGTAAACCAGAACCTGTGTTGTAAAATGGCACACAAACAACATGTCAGTATACTCCACAGTCATAACAGGAGGAAGAGGCACACAACAGCTATGGATAACACTAACAGGTTACTGAGACACGTGACAAATGCTACACATGTTGTGCAGATGGACCTGTGTAGGGAACAGGCCAGCATTAATATCCTAGATTGCAGGTGTGCTAAACGGAGCTGCACTATAAGAAAAATGTGAGCAACCTTACCAGGTGTGTCTGTGCCCAATACGTGATGGCCCAGCCCATGTTTCACAAAGATTTATCTGTAAGTTAAAAAGGCATGCAAACAATGACATGTGAGTGATCTCTGCAATAATTACAGGAGGCAGAGGAACACAACAGCTATTGATTAAATTAGCAGGATATGGAGACACTTATGTGACTTGTTTTGCTGCTGTTCAGATAGTGATGGGCCTACACAGTTGAAAAACACATCACACCTATTGCTGACAATGTTATGTATGTACTGTGTCAGTAAGATAACCTGCTATAATACTTATGCTGTGCATCTGCATCAGGTGTGCTGTCATGGCCATGGTATATTTCTGCTACTGGTACACAAATATCACATTACATCAGGAATTATGAATTAATGTCTTTCAATGTGAATTGGTGTATGCAGTGTTTGTGAACATTGGATATACCTGTATGTCCAGGAACACCTGCCATGTTACCTCCCTGGGTATCTGATAATCATGGCAGGTGGTATGATGGAAAGCCATGAACATCTTTATCCTATCTGGGGAGGCAATGGTGGACCACCTCCAGTGGCATTCCTTGCCCTCTTCTAATGGTGGAGACTGTTGGCTTCATGTCAGAACATGTCAGAGCAACATCTCCAGCAGGCTTCCCCGCATCTGTTTTGGCCACCTATGGCATTTATCATGTGTGCATCAGATCCATACACACTTGATTCCTCCACACAATATTGCCCATTTGTCCAAGCAGGTTGTGGCCATGCTGGTTCAGCACTGTTAATATAATTTAATTTTCTTGATGCATAAAATTGTAACTCCTATTGTGGTTTGACATCTGGAAGACATGGTGATATGCACATCTTAGAAATTATATAGGAACTCAAATATTGACATGACAATGTTAAATGCATATTTCAAATGAATGCCTCCCCTCTCATTTACAATGAATAGCTATGGAAGGGTCTATATTATAAGCACAAACGCTTACCTTAACCCTAAACGTCGACCCATCCTCATCGAACCACATAAACACAGAACGCCCTAAACCGCGAAATTCAAAACATCAAACTATCATAATTGTCCCACCCCACTGCCCGCTACATACTACCTACACAAACAAACTGAATAAACCACATACATACACTAACCAAACCCTACTTCTAACCCTAAACTAAACCCTACTTCTAACCCTACACTAAATCTTACATATACCACCAAGTATGCACTTAACTTAAACCGCACCCTAACCCTAAGGTCTGTAACTATTGCACACTTACCTTAAAAAGCTAAACCCAAACAAACTAAATAATCCACACATATACACTTAACAAAAACCTTCACTAAATTTAACATACATTACCATCCATGCACTTACCTTAACCCCGCACCCTAACCCTAAGGTCCGTAACTATCGCACACTTACCTTACGGAGTTATACCGCAGAAGGCCAACCATGATGATTCAACGTTTCCGGTTTCGATCTTCTGGATGTTCGATGTTTTTTGCGTTTTGATAAGGACGGGTCGACGTTTAGGGATTCGATAAGGTAAGCGTTCGAGTTAATAATATACACCCGCTATGCAAAGCAATCTGTGAAACATACATTAAAACCAAGTCTGAATAGCTGATGCCTATGCCCTAACATGATTAGCATACAAACAGCAAACAGTTATCAATCCATTTAACAAGTTTGTACAGGACATATACATAAAAGTGTGATTTGAAAACCTGTCACCGGGTAGTATGACAAGTAAGAGGCAAACACATAACTAATATGCCACCTCTCCAGGCTATCCCCTCTGCCCAGACTATAAGGTAGATACTGCCACCAGGACATTCCAAAGCTAGCTACTCTAAGGCTCTTACAAGGGTACCCAATTATACTGAGTAAAATTAATACTAATACAAATTATAGTGTTTGACCAAAGCAGTAAGGTGTTCAAGGGTGGCCACAGTGTCACCAAATAAATATAAGTACTCTCAAAGTTTAAAATACTCTCAAAAAGGCCAGCCACAATGAAAATTTTGAATATATTTAATAATAAATAATACAGGAACATGAAAACACTTACTATCTATTTACAATAAACACCAGATTTTCAATTACAGGAAATACTAATATTAAAATAACACAAATTAATAGATACACACAGATGCAGAAAAACAGTATTTAACTAATCTCACTATTTCCTAACTGATCTAAAGAATTACTATTCCCTGGTTACTTACTAAAGCAAGGCAAGATGAAGTGGGTGAGAGATCCTTCTCTGTCAGGTTACAAAAACAGAGTACTGTGAGAATTCTGTCTCATCTAGTATTAAAATATTTCAGTGCTGGATTACAAAATGACATCACATACATTTGTCCATCTGACATCTGGTCCCCATACTACCCCCTTTACTAGAAAATGAACCAGAATCTCGCACATATGTGTTACCATACGCACAGCTATAGCTTTGCTAAGATGTGTTATAGGATCTGGAAGCCATAAAACTATTTCAACACTTCCACCCTTTCAGTGAATTAATTAGTTCACTGCTAAGTACAATACAGCAGGATTCCTAGCCCTTGTGTTTACAGACATTTCTTCTCTTGCTGCAATCAGAACTGTAAGATACAATCTTTATGGCCTACCAGGTAATTTAATTTCACACTATTTTTCAAAGTTAGCTGGACTGAGATTAACCTATTTTCTTCCAATATCCTCTGTTACAATATTAATTTCAACAGTTATAATACAGTCTGACATACAGGTGTATTTCTTTTTTCTGTTCAGCAGAATCCACTATTGGCGCATGTTTTTTAACACAAGCAGATTTACAAATACATTTTCAATAGAAGCACTTGTACAAATCAGTTTGATATACAAATGACATAATTCTTTCCAAAACTCCAGCTAGCTATGCTGGCATATGTTATACATCCACTGCCCTATTTCTCATGGCATAGCTGACAATTCCTCACATCATCACACAAGTATTTGCATTTTCTTCTATATTTCATTCTGTCACTGGATCAGCCACTCTGACAACTTCATCTTAAGGTTACAAACTTTTCAACAACTTTCCAATAACTTTCTTGTTTTACTTTAACTCCATCTTGAACATTATGTAGTCCTATGTAGTTTCAATTATAATAACATTACAGTACCTTCTGAATTCTCTCCAGCATTTATTTTGCTTTTACTGACTTTTCAGCCAGTAATAACATAGTTGAAACAGGTAACTTTTCAACATTCTGCCCATTAGCATTCAGGAAGTTAAAATACTGAGTCCCTGCAATGCAATATTTCTTTGTTACAAAACTGGGAGTTGACAAGTACAGCTTTTGTTAATGTCTTTCTTGTGAGATTCTTCACTATTTTTAAAGATTTTTTTACCACTGTGGGCAGTGTAATCCTGATCAGATGTGGCAGAAATGTCATTCACACATAAATCTTATGAAGTCATGACTCTTGTATTGTGCGCCGGTGTTAGACATTACAACAGGCAACATCATTTTCTTGAGCATGTAAACTTTAATTTTTAATCACATCTACAGTAGTTATATATTTCAGGTTGATTATTTCAGAACAACTGGAATAATTATGTATCTATATGTTTGTGTGTTTGTGTGTGTGCAGGACACTACCACTGACACATTTTCTTCCCCCAGAGTGTATTTCCTCCCTAGAGAATGATCCCTGTATTCCGATGTATTAAAAAGCACGACCTTGCAGTTTTTTTTTCCCTTTCTGTGTAATTTCTACTGTAAGCAGCTTCTTCAGTGCACAACATGATGGTGCTGCAAAATGTCATGATATTTGCATTAGCAATTTGTCTTTGTTACTGTTACATCATTTCACCTATAACACCTGGAAGTTTGCTGCCAAGGAAAACATGCACAACAGGTACTTGTAGCTATCTTTTGTTATTGCATACCCACTGAGATCATAAAGCTAATTAGTTTTAAAATTATCAACTCTGTGTACTATCATATAAAGCTGCATTCTTCCCCTTCCCTGTCGCAGAACAATGTTTTGAAACTTTTGTCATCTGAAGGTGAATAAAGCTGATAAAAGTTGACAGCAAGTTCGCTAATTAGTTGAGATTTGCATGTAAAAAAAGAAATAATTAATACTCTAGCTGACTTAGGGAAAGAAAGTAAAAGGAGGACAGGTCCTGAATTCTCAAAAAATAACACTTTTTGAAATGGCTATGTTATTTCACCTATTTCTTTACTGATTAATGTTGGTGTTGAGAACATGTATATGAAATGAGCAGTCCCTGAAAAACACTGACATTTCTAGTGATAGAATCACAAAAATGAAAGGATAATATTCATGTGACACAAACTCGAGACCTCAGGCTTACAGTATCTGCAATAACATTTTTTTTTGAATAAATGTATATTTAAATGAGCCCTCACACAAGATAAAACATAAAACAACCCAAAGTCTCCTATTATTCATTGCCATTTTAGGGCTCTTTTTTGCATTATCATTACTTCTGGCTACTTCCTTGCTGTTATTTTCTACTGGAAATATAAAAAAGTAAACCCACACATAGAAAAACAAAGTGTAAAAAGCTAGGAAAATGCATAATGAGTTAAGAACTTAGTAAGATTTTTGTTTGGGAATACGTTTATATAAATAGAAATTTGTGAGAAAAATCAAAGAAAATTTAAAGGCATGATAAGAGGCAAAAAGTATTATCTGACGGGAAGGAAGGGAAATTCATTTTTGGAAAAAAAAAATAACTTGCAAGAGAATGTAATGGAATCATTAACAGATAAACAGGAAAAATATGAAAGGAATAAACAAGGCATTATGAAAGTAGGGGTGCAAATTAAGATGGGAAAAGATTAAGGCAGTGGGTTTGACTCACAGCAAGACTTTCTCTCATTCACCTCTTGGCTGCAGTGCTTTCTGTTCAGTCTGTATGTCCTCCATATGAGATTGGCAGTTTTGTCTAGTTGCTATGGCATCTTCCTACATTCCAAAGACATGCAGTAGTTGGATTTGGCAATATCTAACTTGTCCATAGGGTGAGGTATGGAAGAAAGGCCTGTTAATCTAATTCTGTTTCGGACCTTGCCTAATAACCTTCCTGAATAGCAGCTGCTGTTTGTGGATTCACAATAGGAGTCATCTATTACTTGTAAACATGGATGGATGGATGTCCTATGAATACCATAATTTGTGGATAAATTATGAATATCACTGTGTATAAAAAAAGAAAATAAAATTTAATGAAGAATGATGGGATAGAGTAAAGCATATAAATCTGCCTATGACAATCGTGCATTCAAATGTAATAAGATTAAAGGTAACAGATTTGACGAGGAGGTTAAAATTGCATTAATACATTCTGCATAATCTGATATACAGGTATTAGTAGCAGAGTATTTGAATGAAACTCCTCAAACTTTATTATGCAGTTTTGGAATATCTTCAGAAATATGACATTCTTTCAGACAAAAATAAAGGATTCTGACAAATATGTATATAGGTATATATATATATATATATATATATATATATATATATATATATATCTATGGGTCTATATTACAAAATTTTAACATTAGTTAATTGAATAACTAAAGATCGATCTTGTAATATCAAAACCTGAAAATCTCGAATGGGCGATTTAACCCAGGGAAACACTTACCTTGGCTGCATGAAAAAAAAAAACTTTAAATCCCAAATCAAGTGGTGGACTAGGTCCTCCATACCCCTCATGTGGGGGGCTGTGGCCCCCACACCCCCTAACTAAATATACCAACTCCAAGATCACTCCAAATGTGAGAAAATGGCATAATCCACATAACAGCCGAGATATATTTCACATCCTGATGTTCTAATCAAAACTGAGTAAATCTTCAGTCAAACTCAATAAACTACTGGAGGATAACCTAACAGTTTTATGGTGATTGTTAAACACCAATAAATTATGTCTCAATGCACAAAAATCAATTGCTATGGTATCTGGTACCCCTAGAATCTCAGGACACAGCACACTTTAAATGTGAAGGATCCATATAGCACGCAACTTCCTGTAGCTAGTTAATAGCTTTTGACTGAGACTGAAGTTCTTCACTGGGCTAAAAGTGAAATTGGTCCCCAGGCTGAGAATCAAACTTGTCAGAAGTGACCAGTTCTCTATACCAGTAAACAAATTCAGAGAATTAAATAACTAAGTAAATAAATTAACAATCAAATATATTTGGGCATTATATTACATCAAACCTAACATTGCTTACTCAGATAGAAACTATTATAAAAAGTGTCATATTCTATCTGCCACTTACCACAGAAGTCTTCTCAGACTAGAACACAACATTTCAGTTGTTATTTTACAATCTATACAAAACATAAAATTATTGCAAACAGCTAAAAATAAGATTACAAGGTATACCTTAATCCCTACAGGAACATCACTGTTCATAATTAACAATATCAATAGCCATCCAGACTCTGTTAGAGCAAAATACATTTTAAATAATCTATTCTTCTGACTTAAAACTGACAATTACCCATTTTAATATACCCCAGTTTATAACCACAACTTGCAAATTACAGAAGCAAACCAATATTCTGACTAAAACACCTGACCTTTTTCTGTAGCAGCGGCAGAAAAAGATTTTACTAAGACTGTCCTAGCTGCCTGCAGTAACCCTCCCCACTCCACACACACACACACACACACACACACACACACACACACACACAATAATAGGGATAGCAATAATTAAAACATTACATTACTAAATGCTTTCTGCATATTTGTTTTTATAAACGTGTACTGTTAGTATTAACATACTGTACTTACAGCTGTCATTATATGTATTTTTTCCTGGTCTTTATTGTTATATTATTGTAGAATTTATCTTCTCTTGTTGTTGTCTTTTAAGACTTGGGTCATACTTGAAAAGTTTTCTTGGATTAGTATACCTACCTAGCATCCACACGTTAAGTGAATAAATAAATGTGTACATAAACAAACAAAATAAATAAAAACCTAGAAAAGTGAATATTAGGTATTGTTTGGTAATGGGGAAATTTAAGGCATCTTTTACTAAAAAAATCAAACAATAAATGGAATGTTTATGGATATAGTTAGTTACTTGTGTGTAATGAACTGCAGCTGAAATAAAAATAGTGTAAAGATCCGTTAACACAGTTAGAGTGTAGGTTAAATCTAGTCAAGAGCGTTGTTGTATATAATGGTAAGAATAAGGGAGATGTAGGGTCAATGGATTTGATAGCCTTCTCGGCTTCACAAAAGTATATTACTTACTAAAAAACTATTGAAAAGAAAGAAAACCTCTCAGGAATAAAAATGACAAAGGGATATGAACATATTACAGAGGGTATCACAAAAGCCAAAGGAAGAGAAAAGTTTGAATAAGGTGAAGTACAAACTTATTAAGAAAATGCTGATATAGAGACATTAGAAACAAAAAATAAAGAATGGCACAGAAAACTGATGCAAGTTTTTTTTTTGGATAGATGTAGAGGAAAAGATAAAAGAGAAATGATAACAGATAAACATAATAGATGGACAAAAGATATAAAGGAAATATATGAATGATGTATTTTACTTGTAACTTACATGGAGTTAGCTCTGTCCTTAGCCATTTATTTTCTCTTATCCATCTTTCCACATAAGGGTCGATTTTTAAAACACTTAGCTTTTGTACGATGCCAACATGGAGAATGTTGTTGAAGGCCTTGGCAATGTCAAAATATGCTGTTTGCACTACATGTCCACCATCTACAGCTTCCATAGTCCTTTTGAAGAAATTCACCAGATTAAATAAACAGCATCTGACCTTCACAAAGCCACAATGTTGCGTGGTCTAGTTTAATGAGATTATTTATATCACAGTTTATTTATTTAATTTTATTAACCTGGGCAGAGCACTGATCAAATCTGACCATTTGTAGGCTCAGTCAGTTTACATGCATAGTAATAACAGTGAAAAAAGGCTGATGGTATAACTAAATAATACAATCTAGTGACATAATATAACAAATATGTAGAACAATATACATGTATTTAAAAGAATATTTAAAAAGAAGTGGAATCAAAAGTATACAATGCATAAACCAGATTATATTAGTGAGGTAAATGTGGTCCAGCCAAACAAAGAGACATAGCATATACAAGTATGGAGGGACATTTTACCAGTGAAGCAGTTAGACATTGTTGAATACTAAGAGCTGTAACACAAGAGCTACTAACAGGAGATGTGGATATTAGAAACATAGTGGAAAATGGGGAATCACTGTGTATAAATTTATATGTTGGAGAGGTTAGGAGATTAAGTAGCCAAGGTTTCTGAGATAAATGTAATAGTGCAACCATGGGAGTTAGCTGACATGGCCTGTGTTCTAACATGTGCACTTATTGTTTGAACTGATGGCTGAACTGTTTTTAGCCTGATTTCAGTAAAATAAAGTGGAATGATTGCCTTAGTTTAGGGGCAAAAATAGTTTATAATGTCAGTTACAGTGCATTCCATGGATTTACAGATGATGCTTGTAAGGTCAGTTGTAAGTCAACCCTTTGGAGAGTCATCAATACTGCAGTGCATCACTTCTCAGGGACAAAACCAATAGCTAAACTTAGGTGAAGCAGTTAAGGCAGTATGTTCACAAGGGTATGTTTAACAGTATTAATTAAGCAGCCAGGTATATTGTAAGGCCCAAGGGAGGAAGTATGTTTGGCTTTGGTTAGCACTTTCACTAAATGGTCTTTAGTGAGTATTGAATGTGTAAGGGATCCCAGTATTCAGGCCTTTGAACAGAAGTCTCAGGAATGAAGGCACTGAATTTATTTGAAAAGATATTGGGCCGGATTCACGATGGCTTGCACGGAGTCTAAGAGGAGAGTAAGACTCCATGCAGCCATCATGTCCGACGAGCGATCCAGGAACAGCCTGTAGGGGCGTGTAAGAGAGCTCCTAAAATGGCCCTTACATGGACAGGGCCGGGACATGCAAATTACCTCAATTGCAACTGAAGGGCATGCAAATGAGGTAGATTTGCGATCCAGGAAACCCGAACCTGTCCGAGTAAGAGTAGTGTTATCTGCAGAAATGTACTCAGTTGACAACTGAGTACCGTTCTGCAAATAGCAAAACGGAGCCGTGACAGCTCCAAATAAAGGTTGCATCCAGTAGAGGAAGCATGCCAATGGCCAAATATATGGCCATTGGCAATGTTACCTGATGCAAAATGAAAAAAAAGTAATTTAATTTTTTTTCCCGATTTTCCATGTTTAAGCATAACGCAGCGTTGCGTAAATGGGCTGCACTCTAAAAACCAGAAAAATAAAAATTAAAACCCACAAATGTGGATTTTATGGGGATTTGGATTGTACAATGCAAGGCAATGGCAGGCTGAAGACAACATGGCTACCGAGTAGGGGTTGTTAAGGGGTGAACCCAGTCTAAGAGATGTAACCAAGCATTAGTAGGCAATCCTATGCAAATGAGGGTAAGGATAGTGAATCCCAAGTCTACATAGCAAATGAGCGCAAGCAGTGGAGTGTAAGACTAGGATAAGGGGAGTAACAGAGTAGGATATAGGTGACATCAGGAGGGGGTATGTATGAAAGAAGATAATCTCATTGGAGCAGAGTGTCATGTGTTAGCTGTCAGTTGCTCATCACTGGAAGAGGTGTGTCATCAGGTATCCTAGCTAAAGTCAAGAAATAGAAGGTGCACACTGTGGGTATCACCAAAGTTTCTTGTAAAAATGCTTGCAATGTGTATGCACGCGTGTGCACGCCTGCAAACCCTAGTAAGACAGTGCGCGCGCATGGAAGCATGAGTGCACACGTTTAAGCCGGTGTAAACATGTATAAGGCAGTTTAAAGTCTTGTAAGCGCCTTTGTGCTCGTGTGCACGCGTTTAGGCAAGAATTAGCTAGTGTAAGTCCATCTAAGCCTGTGTGCATGCATGTTAGCACGTGTATGCACGTCTGCGCTAGTGTGCGCGGCACTGCCCCCTGAGGAAATGGAAAGGGAAAAGGAAGCACAACAAACAGTAGGAAGTTAACCAGGGAGAGTCAGCAGAACTAGCAGGTGGAAATAATCAGAATCAGGCAATTACACAGGCAGTAAACCAGCCCAGCCCAGCCCAGCACTTAAAACTCTGCAAACAACTTTTCACCAGGTATTGCTCAGAGACACTGCAGCACTGCAGTAAGCTAAGAGAAGTGAATACTGAAAAGGCTTAACTGAGACAAAGAAATGTTAGGGGCTGCCATTGCTGTCATAAACCGACATATGCAACATGCTGAGGGTGGTGACAATGGGAATGCTGCCAACCAACCCCCAGTGAGGAGACGGAGAAGAGTGCACAGGCCCAGGGTAACCTACCAGGGGCTACATGAGCTGGAGATAGTAGAGCGCTATAGAGTGGACAGAGACCTCATGCAGCAAATTGTTGAGCTGTGCAGGCCATGCCTCACACACAGAACCAACAGAGGGGAACCCATTCCAGTGGAAACCAAGGTATGTGTTGGCCTATGAATACTAGCAACAGGTACCTTCCAGAGACCAACTGGTGATATGATGGGGATATCACAGGCATCAGCATCCAGGGTACTGCACCAGTTTCTGGATGCTATGTCAGCACATGTCACTGATTATGTATATTTCCCCAATTCCTGTGAGGTATTTGCCAGCAATATTCGTCTCTTCCAGCAAATAGCGGAATACCCTGAGGTAGTGGGTGCAATACACTGCACGCACATATGCATTAAAGCACCAGCAGGTGAGCGGGGTAGGGTCTACTTCAACCGCAAGGGCTTCCGCTCCATCAACTGCCAGGTCATGTGTGATGCCCAGGGCATAATACTGAATGCGTGTACTGGCTGCCCTGGAAGCTACCATGATTCCCATATCTGGCATCTGACGCAGCTGTACCAGACATTTGCCAATGGGGACATCCCACATGGTCACCTAGTGGGGGATGCTGGTATGCACTGGAGCCGTGGCTGATGACACCCATCAGAAACGCACACACACCTGAACAGGAACGCCATAATGAGGCACACGCACAAACACGAAATGTAATTGAGCGTGTATTTGGGCTGCTCAAGTCACAGATCCGGTGCCTGGACACATCTGGTGGAGCCTTGCAGTACACTCCAACTACATGTACCCAAATTGTCATGGTATGTGCTATGCTACATAATATGATCCTGCGAAAACTGCTGCAGCAGGACAAGCATAGGCCTGGCCTAAACAGCCCCCCACCATTGCCAAGGTCATCATAGGCAGAGCGTGACTCAGAGGAGGAACAACCTGAGCCTGCCCCAGTAGGCAGTAGAAGGCGTGCCCAGTATGCTTTGGCCTTGGCAAAGAGGCAATGCATAGCACATACACTGGCTCAGTAGGAACCCTAGAAATGATACCTCTCTCTGACCTGCACATATAGTAAAAGGGATGCCTAAGTTGACACTACCTGCTTCAAACATGTACAGGGAGTGTAGTATGTGCATCCGACATAGGCAGCCCTGCAGCACCACCTGAGGCATGATTGCCATGTGTCAAGCAATTTAAGGTAGTGCTAAACAGCATTTACCACCATGTAGTACATGCAAACAGAATACACACACCAACTAGTACAACTGTGGTCAGTGTTGATTAATATTGGGCAATGTCCAGCAAAGTTGGTGAATATACAGCAATGTTGGACAAGTCTGGTCTAAGTAGGGCATAGCAGAATAAAAGCCAACATGCTCATATTTGCTTAACTGGCCCTTAAGCAGTCTGGTCTGCTCAGTATGGAAATATAAAGCAGTGATGGGCCTCAAACCCATGATACTGTGCACCATAGTTAAAGTACTGAACCACTAAACCATGACAGCATTGCACTGTTCAGCCAGTATGAAGGAATGTTGATAAGTCTATGCAAAGTATCTCATGGAAACCCTGCAGACACAGCATAATCCCTGTTGAGTTATGACACAAAGGTGAGTCCTGCAGTAAGAACAGAACTTGACTTCCAACACACACAGTATAAATGTTAATATCGGTCATGTTCACACACATCCACAAATGTAGTGGACTTCAGATTGCAACATACTGAAAGGTCACACTGGGCATGCTCACACACTTGGATAAATGAGACATATATCAGGCAACAAAACATGGAAAGCCTGAACTGGGCATGTTCACACACTTAGGCCATGTCTGACTACAGCAGTGGGCCAGACATCTGGCAGTTGCATGTGTTAACCCAGGAACCTCTCACTATCCAGCAATCTGCCCTGTGCACACAGTTACATGACAACAGACACTTATATAATATAGTGGAACCCTGTCATGATCAAACATGTTCCACAGATACCTAAGTTGTTCATAGAAACTGGGAAAGCAAAGACAATAAAGGCCTGCAAACAGTAAATATTGTGCATCCCGAGCAGAAGCATAGGTTCAGAGGTCGATAGTAGGCTATCTGCCCTAGGGTATGTACAAGCCTAGCCAGAGTGTATTTGGCTTTTGCAGCCCTGTCAGAATACTACACTGTGCCAGTGAATAGTAGGTCACACAAGATAGCCCATGTACATTTAGGTTACTGTGCCTCTGTCTAGCAGGGACACAGAAGAGATCCCAGGGATGAATTTGCGATTTCCCATCCATGTGTCCAGATTTGCTTGAAGAGGGTCAGCGAGGGGCTATGTCTAATATGAATTGGGATTCTATTCCAGAGTGAGGGGAGCCTCTGGGAAATGAATCTGTCCATCCAGCATGTCCTTTTTATTCCTGTGCGGAGGTTTAAGTCCCTGGAGCGTGTATCTCTAACGGACTTGGATTTTTGAGGTGGAGCATGTCCATTAATTTGGGCTTTGACATGGCTTTGTATGTCAGGCATAGATTGCCTCTGAGTAGGTGGTAAGCAACTGAGTAGAGCTGGAGTTTCCTTAGTTGAGCTGCATATGACATCTGTTTGTAGCCCATGACCCTCTTGGAGAGGCACTTTTGGGTCTCTCCAGGTGCTGCAGGTGTCGAGTATGGTACATCCCAAAAGGGCCATTGTATTCAAGTATGGTGCTGATGACTGACGAGTAGAGGGGAACAATGACCTCACTTGATGTAGATGCGAACCCGTTCGTGATAAGGTGGCATATATAGAAGGTGTTTGTAACCACTTTGGCAATGTGATTATCAAAGGAGAGATTACTATCTACATTGGTCCACAAATCTCAAGTTACTACTTCTGTACTTAATGGATTACCACTTATCTGGTAATTTGTGTGCACCTTGTTTTTCACAAAGGGGATGACTATGCACTTTTTAGCATGTAGCTCGACCGTGTGGCTCTGGCAGCAAACATCCATCTCTGTGAGACCCTTCTGGAGGATGCTTGTGTTAGCTGGAGAGTCGATTATGGCCCCCAGTTTGCAGTAATCTGCGAACCTTGCCAGCCATAATGCCCCCGTGTTAGCCTGAACCTCAGAGAAGTATATACCAAACCAGAGAGGTCCCAGAATTGAGCCCTGTGGGATGCCACTTGTAACTGGTTTGTATTTGGACATGGCACCTGCAATTCTGACAATGTGGGTTCTATCCCTGAGCCAGTTTGCAACCCATCTTGTGATATAGGGGTTGATATTTAAGCTGTTAAGCTTATGTATGATATCCGAGTGGGGTATTGTATTGAACATTTTTGCGAGGTCCAGGTAGGCTGTGTGGACTACCTTGTCCTCATCCATAGCTTTGGTAACTGTTTCAAAGAAATCAACTAGGTTTAAGAGGCAAGATCTGTCCTTAACAAAGCCAAATTGGGTAGGGTCCAGTGTCTGGAGGCTCCCAATATCTTTGTTTATGAGTTCCATGATAATACGCTCCATAGCTGCACAGAACAGACTAGTCAGGCTTATCGGGTGATAGTTCCCAGGGTCTGTTGTGGCACCACCTTTGTGGAGTGGAACCACTGTAGCTGTATGCCATTATTCGGGTACATATCCTGTAGTAAGGCTACGTTTGAACAGTGACTTAATGTGAGGGTTCAGTTCTTCTTGGAGCTTGTGTAAGACACAGCCTGGGATACCGTCCAGTCCCATAGCTGCTGTGTTTTCTGCTTTGGCGAGGGCAGCTTTCACCTGTGCATCTGTGATGTCAAGGAGGTTACATTCAGTTGGGATAGGCATTTGTTCCTTTGTGGGTAACGGGGGGGGAGAGGTTTGTGCTGAATCTGTCTGCCAGGATGTTGGCTGTCTGTAGTTTTGGTATATTTTGTACCATTATGCAACAATTCAGAGCATATCTGGGAGTTTCCACCCATATTATGGACATAACTAAAGAAGGACTTGTAATTATCTGTAGTGTCTAGGACAATTTCCCTTTGGAAACTGGCCTTTGATGATTTTATGAGGTATTGAAGTTTCTTGCTAATACTGATCAGAGATGGCTTCCATTTTTGGGATTTTGCTCTGTCATGTAGTAGCTTCCTCCTTCTGTTGTATAGCTTATTTATAGCCGGGGTCCACCAAACAGGTCTCCTGTTTTTGGAGGAGTGAGGCTTTGTTTTATTTGGGATAGCACGATCCATGCATTCCTGCAGGTGCTCATAGAATGCATTTGTAAAGGATTCTGTGGATTGGCCTGTTATCCTCTGGCCTGTGGGCTTTGAAGGATTCCACCTCAGTCTTGAGAAGTGCAAAGCTGGCGTTTGAGAAATTCTATACAGTGATTTCCTTGGCTGGGGGTGGGGACGGGATATGGATGTCCATGGAAATTTGTTAATGGTCTGATCTTACCAATGAGGGGTTTACCTCTGGTGTGGAACATAGAGTCCCTATGTTGGTGATGACCAGGTCCAATATTTTGTTCCCTCTTGTGGGAGTGGTGACCAGTTGTTCCATCGCATTACAGTTTATAACTTCAAGGAACCGTTGGGCGAGTGTGTTTGGGCATGAGTAGTTGTTGCAGTCAATGTTTGGGTAGTTGAAGTCACCCAATGACATAGTTGTAGGAGAGACTTTGATATTTTCCAGTGTTCTCAGGAATACCAAGTGGGGTTCCTGTAAGAGGGAGGATGTTCTGTAGCAGGCTACAAACTGAAATCCAGTTTGGCCTGCTGTTAGTTGCACATGGATGGTTTCTGATGCTTCGTGCAGTGCCACTAACCTGGAGGTGTAGGTATCTTTGATGAATATAGATACTACCCCTCCTTTTGTGCTTCGGTCCGAGTTTTGTGTGTGAAACGCATGGTATGAGTTATAACCTGGTAGTGCTGGGGTGCTCTCAGGAGCCTTGAACCAGGTTTCTGTTACTGCACAGACATCGATATTCTCCATACTGAGGAGAGCCTCAAGTGTGTGCATCTTGAGGTGTAGACATCTGGCATTGAGTAGCATTACCTCTAGATTTTGTATCTTTGGATTGTCAATGGAAGTGTGTATGTCCTTTGAGCCTCACCTAAAAAATGCACTATGGGGGTGGCAAGAGGCATGGCCAGTATATGAAAGCCTAAGGGTGACAGGTGCAAGCCATCCCTAGTGAAGCAACGTGGCTTGTCAGGCATGTCATCCCAGGCTGACAGACACTGGATCCCCATTGAATGACACCAATACTTTAGACAATTGTTTAAACTGATCATTTTGTCTGTATACTCTGGCATCATTCTTGGTGAGGGCAAGATGCTACCCAAGGTCAGGGTCATACCAGCCTGGGCTACATGATCAGAGAGCTGCTCTATGTCTCATGTCTTGTAGTCCAGGGCGGTACATCTCATGTCATTCACACCTGCATGGACAATGACAGAGTCATACTTGTACCTGCTTTGGAGTGACCTGAGTGCTTGCGTTATGTGGTGGATCCTGCCACCTGACAGGCAGCTTACAGTGACCTTCTACTTGTTCAGTCATTTGAGCGGGATGTCAGTGTGCTGGACAATAGAGTCCCCTATAACAACTGTATTTGGTGTGTTGTTTGGCCTTAAGGGCTGTGACTGTGAGACACACTGACTTTGTGAGATATGTGATTCATGGGTATTGTTGAGGGGTGGCTGTTGCTTGGGTATCTGTGGCCAGTACAGTTGCTGCAGGTGTTGGGTAAGGTACACCCCAAAGGTGGCATTGTAACCAAGTACGGTTGTTATTAGTATAGGGGCACAATGACATCACTCGCTCTAGATGTGAAACCATATGGGATAAGGTTGCTTATATAGAAGGTCTGTCCAACCACTGTGGCAACATGAATGTCAAAGGTGACAGTACGAACAAGTCATGTCCCCAATCACCTAACAACATCTACCATATGTAATGGAGTACCACCTATGTGTTAATGTGTGGGCATGTTGTTATTCCCAAAGGGGATGACTATGCAACTAATGGCATTTAGCTGTAGGCCATGGCTCAGGCACCAGTCATCCATCTGTGAGAGACCCTGGTGGAGTATGCATGTGGCAGCTGGAAAGGTGATCATGGCACCCAGTTTGCAGTCAAGTGTGAACAAGGTTAGCCATATTCCCCCTGTGGTAGCCTGTACATCAGACAAATATATGCTGAACAAGAGAGGTCCCAGGACTGAGCCATGTGGGATGCTACGTGTAACTGGTGTATAGTCAGACATGGCACCTGAAATTCTGACCATGTTGGTGCTATCCCTGATCCAGGTAGCAATCCATCATGTGAGATATGTGTCCATATCGATGCTGGTGAGCCAATGCATAATGGCCCAGTGGGTTATTGTGTGGAAGGGTTTAGCAAGCTTCAGGTAGGCTGCGTGTACAACTGTCTCTATGTTGATGGACCTGTTAACTGTCGAAAGAATACAAACATGTTCAAGAGGCAAGATCTGCCCACAACAATGCTGAAATGTGTAGGACACAGTGTCTGTAGTTTTCTGATGTCTATGTGTAAGAGTCCCATGACAATACACTCCATAGCTTTGTATAACAGGATAGTTAGGCTTATAGGGCAATATTGTCTGTGTTCCATTCTGGCACCAACTATGTGGAGTGGGAACACTGTCGCTGTATGCCATTCCGTGGGTACATATCCTGTAGTAACTCCAATATTGCATAGTGATGTAATGTGAGGGTTACATCTGTCATGAAGCTCGTGTAAGATGCAGGCCGGGACACCAACTGGTCACATTGATGCTGTAATGTATGCTTTGGGGAAGGCAGCACTCACCTGTTACTGTGTGGTGTCAGGGAGGTTACACTCTGTTGGGATGAGTAGTTGCTCCCTAGGTGGGATGGTGGGAGATATCTGCACTGAACCTGTTTGCCAGGATGTTGGCTATGCCAGTGGGTTCAGGGTAAGTGTAGTCAGTATGCAGTAACTCACAGCATATCAGTGAGTGTCCACCCAGGTTCCTGACATAACAGACGAAGGCCTTGTGATAGTCCTACTTGTCTGGTGCAATTGTCCATGAGAAGAAGACCTTAGATAAGTACATGAGTGATCATAGCTGTCTGCTAGTACAGATCACAGATGCTTTCCCCATCTGGGATTGTGCTCTATCATGTAGTAGCTTCCTCCTGACATTGTACAGCTCATTAATGGCTGGTGTCTACTAAACAGGTCCCCTGCCATTGGAAAAGTGAGTCTTGTTGTTATTTGGAGTAGCACAATCCATGCAGTCCACTAGGAGTCCATAGAATGTGTATGTAAAGGATTCAGCAGTCAGAGCTGTATTTCACACTGTCTCAAGGTCTCTGAAGGATACCACCTTGCTTTGGTGAAGTGAGACATTGGCTCATCAGAAGTTCACCAAGATTACCCAGGATGGGTGTGTGGAGTGTATATGTATGTCCACTGAGATAGCTGTATGTTCCAACCTTACCAATGAGGGGTATATTGCTGGTGTGTAACATAGAGTCCCCATGTCTGTGATGATTATGTCCAGTATGTATTCCCCCTTGTGGCTGTGGTGACTGGTTGTGCCATAGCATATGAATGTACAAATTGTAGCGACTGTAGGGCGAGGTTGTTGCGGCTTGAGTAGTATCCCCAGTCAATATTCATGTTTCTGATGTCACCCAATATAATGGTGTTCGTGGAGACTATCATATCCCCCACTGTTCCCAGGAAAGCCGAGTGTGGTTCCTGAGTATGGGAGGGTGGTCTTTAGTAGGCAACAAACTGAAAGGCAGTTTCAAATAATGGTAGTTGTATATGTATGGTCTGTGATGCTTAGTTCAGTGCAACTAACCCGGAGGTGTGTGTATCTGTGATGTATATGGATACACCCCTTAGTTGTGTTGTCCGTTCCAAGTCCTGTGGTCAGAAAGTATGGTATGAAACATAACCTGGTAGTGCTGGTGTGCATATGTGACCCTGAACTAGGCGTCTGTCAGTGCACATATATTGCTATCCCCCATACTGAGGGGAGTCCTGAGTGGCCAAAATATGAGGGTAACACATCTGGTGTTGAGCAACATTGCCCTTAGTGTTATTTAACCTGTAATGTCTATGTAGGTGGGTTTGTCTTTTGAGCCCTGCTCAATAAATGCACTATGGTGGTAGCAAGAGCCTTAGCCAGCATTCAAAGGTCCAAGGGTGACAGGTGCAAGCTGTCAATAGTGAAGCTATGTGGCATGTTGAGCATGTCACCACAGGCTGACAGACACTGTATCCCCTATGAATGACACCAATCTGTTAGCCAAGTGTTAAACGTGATATGTTTGTCTGTATACTGTGACATCATACTTGGTGGGTTTAAGATGCTAGACAAGGTCAGGGTCATACTGGCCTGGGCTACATCATGACACTGTTCCTCCATGTACCATGTCATGTGGTCCAGGGAGTAACATCTGAGGTTTTACGCACCAGCATGGACAATGATGGTGCCAGTCCTGTACTTGCTTTGTAGTGACCTGACTGCATGTGTTATGTGGCAGATCCTGACATACGACAGACAGCACAAAGGGACTATTCCCTTGTATGGGCTGGTGAGTGATACGTCAGTGTGTCTGACAATAAGTGTCGTCTATCACATCTGTATTTTGTGTGTTGTGTAGCCCAAAGGCAAGTGACTGTGTGGCACCCTGACATTGTGAACAATTTGAGATGTGGGAATTGTAGTGGGGTAGCAGTTGTGTGTGTGCCTGATGTGGAGGTCTCTGCTGCTTAGGCAGAGTTCATTTTCAGCATCTGAGTATGTGTATGTGTGATAATGTGGTTTGAGTGCTGTCGCCAGAGGATATGTGAGACTGATATGTGGTGTGTGTGGTTATCTTCACCACCTGATAGACTATGCCAGTCATGGGTTGAGAGAGTGCAGCACCCTGTATGTCTCTATAGGTGCATCTCACACATATATCTGGGTTTGTTGTGAGGAGGAGAGTCTTGTCTGTGTACATGAGGCAGACGTGACATTGTGTCTACATCACAATATTCACCAGCTGGACTGGAGAGTGCACACAAAGCCGACCCCTGGACATGCCGGGATATCATCATGACATACTCTGTAGCCAGATGACAAAGGATCAGTAGGGTGCTAAGTGTGTAAAGGAGTATATCAGGGATTAGTGCTCAGGTTTGTTGGTGTTCTGTAAAGAGTAGCTGAGAAGGAGTCCAGACTGAATCATGGCACCTCCGACAGCTATGCCATATATAGCAATGTACCCACATATATGTCATGAGTCAGGGCCAACTGTACCTGACTGACAATGCCGACATCCTGACAGACAGGCCCATATATACATACCCACCTCCCACCGACGATAGTCCATATCATCATACCAGGAGATATCACATGTAGAATGGATGAACAGCTACCCCTAATTCTAAAAGCATGGCATCAAGTGGACTACATTGATTACCAATATGTGCCATGCATAAACTACAGAACAAACAGATCCTGCACCTGAACAGTCAGCTGAACCCCCCCCCTACTCAGGATGTGAAACCATTGAATGTGTTACAGCAACATATGGCACTCCACAGAAGTGTTGGTGCACAACACACCATGGGATGTACAGTCCAGTATGCCTATGAAGTATGATCTGCAAGCCATGGAGTCCATCATGGTTGAAGTCATAAACCAAGCTATTGGAAGCTGACATACACACAATGTACGGATCATGGTTCCCAAACATGCTAGACTGTTTGCAAGGCAGCCACACAGGACATACATCACTGAACACAGCTACACATGTCTCACATACACTTTGAATAGCCCTTTATCAACATCCCAGACACATGTAGTAGCCACAAAACCAACAAGCTGTGCATAAATATGTGTTGTCATATGAAGGAATGTCGATGTGTCCACAGATAGATCACACAAGGTAAAGATTATGAGTTCCTGTTCCAGCTGTTGACACCTGATGACCCACATGGACCATTCCTGGAATGGCATAAAACAAAGTGTACACACATTACCATGTCCAGTCTGATGATGTCAGCACCCTAGAAATACAGACAGAGAAGGAAAACCACCCAGTAAAGCAAATAGTGCACTGAGCTAATGTGTCTCTCTCTAGTATCATAACCTAGTTAGGTAGGGGTTTGAATCCTGCAAATGCTGACGGTGTGTGTGTTTGTGTGTGGAGGATGTGTGTGCAATTCTCTATGAAAGGAGTGGCCTTTTTGAAGACTGGGAAAACACACTACAGATGTACATTCCTCTTTGGAAAGACTGATAATGTCAGCACCCTAGAAATACAGATGGAGAAGGAAAACCACCCAATAAAACAAATAGCGCACCATGCTAATGTGTCTCTCTGTAGTATCATAACCTAGTTAGGTAGGGGTTTGAGTCCTGTAAATGCTGACTGTGTGTGTGGGGGGTGTGTATGCAATTCTCTATGTAAGGAGTGGCCTTTTTGAAGACTGGGAAAACACACTACAGATGTACATTCCTCTTTGGAAAGACTGATGATGTCAGCACCCTAGAAATACAGACAGAGAAGGGAAACCAACCAGTAAAGGAAATAGCATGCTGCGCTAATGCGTCTCTCTCTCTCTAGTATCATAATCTAGTTAGGTAGGGGTTTGAATCCTGCAAGTGCTGATTGTGTGTGTGTCACTGTTGGTCAATGCAGTGTGGGTCTTGCTTTTACTATGTTATGGCATATTATGATTACAACAGTAAGTGCATTGCACACATCAGGTATATGCATTGCAAATATATATGTGTACATGTTCCCTTAATCAGTACATAGGTGTGAAGCCTGCATACTACATGACTACATTTGTTGCCATTGACAGGTTGTGCTGCAGCTTCTCAGATCGTAGGTCACATATGTATGTATGTGACAGGCCCATCCACTGTCGTGATCCATGGCCAAGGTCATCTGTGCCACACACACCCATGACAGTTACTTTACAGTAGTGTGAGTGAGGGTATATGCCTGGGGTATATGTCAGGCATGTTCATACACAATGATGACTGCCAATAATGGACAGTCTTTATAGGTGTACAACCGCCTTGTGTATATACATCCAGGCCTCCAATGTGTCATGTGACACACCTTGGGACTCCACAATACCTATGGATATGTGGATACCAAGGGACACATGACATACCATGAGGCTGTATGTACACATTGGTACCCAACATACATGTTGAGGGCTACCACCAATGTGGTACTAACGGGATAGGAAGTATAGTACATGTGGATGACTATGCCATAGTCGGCTTACTGTTATACAGCATGTATCACATGACAGGCTTCTGTCTGTATGATACCCTTGTGTAGGATATGTGTCCCATCCAGGGAATGGATTGTAGGCCACTGCATGCATTACCAGATGTGGATGGACACATCCCTAGTGTGTTTGCATGTACCAAAGGGGGCTATATGCCAAACAGGTGTGGACACAGGAATGGGTGGTGGTAATTACCACTGGTTAGTGTTATAGTGTAGCACCGGAAGGATACAACTGTTACTGAGTTCCCTGTGACTGTGTGTCATTTGTCAGGACAACATCCAATGATTGCTTATAGTCATGCTGTTGAGGTTATGTATACTACCAGACCGCAAATCATTGACAGATACTAACAGTATCACCCACAGCATGGTGTCTACCCATGTCATACACACATGTCTACCCATGTTAGTACATAACTGTAGTAGAATGCATACTGGCCATAGAAAGATACTGTGACATATTCACTATGTGTACAAGAGGGTATGCCACATGTCCCATGTGTCTACTATGCACGTACATACAGACAGTGCACACCCACCATGTTCACAGATGTACACTTGCTAATCTGTACTGCACACATCACACACATGCTGTCCACTCACTAACACATGCTGGCAACACATTACACGTCAGCCAAGTGGCACATGAGTGGACAATACATAGTAAGACCTAACAATGGTGTAAACAATGCTACATTGACAATCAGGGCTTTGATGAATAATGTCTGCTGAGATATACCTACAAGGATGTCATTACACTTTCCTGTTGACAACTTGCTAATATTGTTACACTGCTATAATGTCACCCTGTGCATCAGCACCATGTTAGCCTGTTCCTCCATCAATGTTACAGATGACAGGAGGTGACACAGGTATCATCATATGCACAGGGCATTTTGTTGTTTGCCAGAGCTTGACATTGAACCATCCAATCGACATGTCTGTGTGTGTGTGTGTGTGTGTGTGTGTGTGTGTGTGTGTGTGTGTGTGTGTGTGTGTGTGTGTGAGGGACAACAGTATAGCATGGGCCAATGTTGATGTAATGTGTGTGTGTATGTGTGAGCCCTAGTTGTTTGGTTAATGTGTGTGTGTCTGCAAGCACAGAGCTCCACCATGTGGCTGCCATATACAGTAGTTTGTGGGACAGCCACAGACTGTACCTGCTAGGCCGTACAGATTACTGTCTCCGGCCACGGACACAGTACCTGTGCCTGGCAGGGGTGCTACGGACAGTATCGGGTACCAACCCTGACTGGGTACTGTCCTCAGAGGCAGAGGTGGGATGACTGGACCCATGTCCCTGCTGGGAATGGCCAGAGCCACATGCATGTGGTCTACTGTGATGGTCAATGGACAGGCCAGCCCCAGCATTGCTGGGGCTGGTACTGCCACTATGGGACCGGCTGTGAGCTGGGGGCCATCCGTGACCACTGCCAGCTGTTGCAGGCATGCGTCCACATCAACGTCGCAACCGTCCCACACGGTCCTGGCTCATCGATGACATATTGTGGAGGGCATCTATTGTCTCCCCCCAACGTCTACCAATGACCTCGGTGTAAGTCCGGATGGCACCGGCAAGGTCATGGATGCTGTCATTGATAGCAGTGTAATGTTCCCTCTGCACCCTAAGTCCCCGCCTGGTGTACCATTCCATATGTGCCTGAGCCTGCATTACAGCCCGGAACATACTGGATGTCGTGAGACCAGTGAAGGCACGCCTACCAGGGGCAATATGACCAGCGGTGCTCCCCCGAGAACCCGTGGACCTCTGCCTATGTGGTACCATTCCAGGAATATGGCTATGGCTGCTGTGAGGGGATGCAAGTGCCATGGGTACCACACTCTCCTGGTCAGTGCCAACTGTATGCTGTCCCTCGCCTATGGCCATTGGTGGTGAGGGATGTATTGGCAGTATGAGTGTGCGCATAGATGGGGTTGAACGCTGTGTACTGTCGATTGGTGGACCAACAACAGACCCTGTCAAACCTCCCTGTGTCAATATACATGTCTCATCATCAGCACTATTCGTGGCAGTGGCTTCAGGTTCCCTGCTGCATTCAGCCAGCCCTAACTCAGCACCTGTGAGAAGAAGACAGGAAACACACTTTACAGTCTACACATGAACACATGCACACATGCACACATGCACACATGAACAGTAATACACTCCTCACTACAGCACATACACACACACCAGCAATCCAACACATACTCTATAGTGGGTGAAGGTGGGTGTCAGTATCACAAGATAAACAGTCACCACACATGTCAGCATGCAGAATATGTGTTGCACAATACCATACAGTGCTAGTGTAGACGCCCCAATGTAATGGCAGTATACATGGCTTTGTTGCAACTGTGTCATTGTTCAGTGATTGGTTACACCCTGGAACACAATTTGTACATGGACACAACCCAATGTGTGTCAAGTGACCTATACACCCACTAGCATTCCAGGACATATATGTGACACTTTGTTTGGATGGCAACTGCTGTGCATATTGTGTATACTGGCATATGTAAGCACACATACAACATGCTATGCATATTGTGTATAGGTGCATATGTTTGCACACGCACAACATTGAGGTGCAAAGCAATGACTGCTATGAGTATAGCATGTTTTCATGTATTGCATATAATAAACATGTTCTGTTGTGTACAGCTGTAGCAACTATACATATCTAATGTGCAGTACAGTGTTGCCACACTTGTGTCTGCTGCACTGTGCAGTGTATGTGCTTGAGGCAGCTACTGACTTTAATGTGATGATTAATGTCTCACAGCAAACATGGACAGCATGCATTATGCGTAGGTGTGTTATGTGTACATGGCCTACACCTCACCTATGACATGCACATTTCATTACCATTATTAAAGTGTTAACACACACACCAGCATGTACCATCTGCTCTGCTATCACACTAGAGGGACCTACAAGAATATGACACAGTTTATTAGTGGCCACAACTGTGGCATTGCTGCCGTAAGTGAGTGTGCTAATCTACAGTGGAACAACAGTCAACAGTCACAGGTGTGGAGATACTATTCCAAATATCAGTATTGCACACGAGAGGCAGCACAACTGCTAAACACAAAGTACACATCTCACATAAGCAAATTCTAACAATACAGGTAACAGTAGTCTACAGCTAGGGCATATTACCTGCACACTCCATGTCATCCTGCTGGGTAGCTCCGGCCTCCATGATGACATATGCATGATATTGCTGCTGCTGTAGGCCAGGAGCCACCATGCTTAGGAGCAGCTCCTCCACTCTGGTGAAGGGGGGGATGTATGGGCGCACCACCACCTGTGGCAAGCTGTTGCCTATGGATATCAGATGCATGCTGCCGGACATGTCTGATTAAATCACTGCAGTGATGGTGTACCTGCTCATATGTCCAGTTATGCATGCCTATGTCATTTACCCAGTGAACAAGATCTTGCCACAGTGCAGTGCGCTCATGCTGGTGCTGGCTGGCCCTGGAAAAAAGCCGTGCATTGTTTTGATACAGGCTGGCCTGTATGACCTCCTCCTCTGGAGCTGTATACACAGGATTGAGGTGATGAGCCATAACCCTGGAAGACAATTAAACAATATGTGTGAGCAAGTCATGTGGCACACTTAACATTATGAAATACAGATATCACTTAACTGCCAGATATAGCATCTGTCTGTCTATCAGAGGATACACACCTTCAATACCATTTATCAGTGCTCAGCCCACAACTGCCTGACAGTGGCTGCCGCACTCCATACAACAAACCAGTATACACCAGTACTTGACACACTGTATTGGATACAATGCACAACCTCACACTGGGGGTATATATCAAGCTAATGCATGACAAATATTGTCATCCAATGCAATGAATGTAATGTACAGTTACAGTATTAACAGTAAACCACCCTAGTCTTTGATGCCATACCCCTACCTAACATATTTGCACGGTTGTTAATATAGCTGGCATACTGTTGTAACAGAGTATACATGTTACTAGGTACACACACATACCCTGTAACATACATGTGATTGCAGCCATGGTACAGGCATCATTACACACACATTAGTCAAACATACAACACACAAATGTATGCCAACACAGATGAGCATTACCTGTGTCCCTTATAGTACTGTGTGCCCCTACTTACAGATACCTATGCCTGAGGAATGTAATCTGTGCAGACTACAGGAAACACACAAGACAGTGATACCAGGGAATGTGAACATACACCATACTGTGGTGTTTAGGCCTACAGCTTCAGGTAGTACAACAGTTCATATGTGACCTGGATTCACCAGCAGTACCACTTACTGAGCATACATGTACTGCTACAGCCTACAATGGGACACCACAGTTGTACACAAGGTACTACGTCACAACATATGCCATCCTACTATGTCTGCATCCCAATAACTGACACATCTTTCTCTGCCCTCACACCTGGGACACAAACTACCATGACAGACACAATCTCACGCTAAGCTATCACACCTTTACAGACCTTGCACACAGTCAGTATCACACTCATTCCACCTCACATAGGTGGTATTGCACTGAGTACATGTGTGTGTGCATTGTGTCATAGGTAGGTACTACACTATTGGGTCAGGGCCTACAGCAGCCTAGCCATATGCTACCCTGCCATCTGACACACATGTAATGTGATTACACTTGCTCCTGTCAAATGGATACACAGAGGTGACTCACAGGGCATATTACCTATCTCCATAACATTCATCAGGGGTATGTATGACATCTACTAATGATGAGCCATGTTTATTAATGCTGGGTAGTTTAGTCCAGAGTATGGCATATTTGTGTATAGGAACCTGTACCTCCAGCATGTGCTGTTCAGTGCGTTGACATGGATTAGGGCCCTAGGTCATGTAGCCTGGAGGGATTGTGAGGTGTTGTCATCATGGTTGGCTGACTGCTATGGGTGTGACATACCTCTGTATGTCTGGCAGTGGTATCCTCTGTGTATGATGTATGCAATGCACTCTAGCTGTGGTTTTGTGAGTCAGTCTGCATAGGGCATGTGTTTGTTGCAGTGTCACTCTTTGTTAGGTATGTCTGTGGCCTATCCACTTGCTGTGGTTGTCATGTGAGGTACATACCACATGGGGCATTGTGAGGAGAAGGGGGTACACTGACCTATATTTCCCTAGATGGCACACCTTTTCGGATGACACATACCACATAGAGGGATTAAAAGACTAGTGTGGAACTGTGATTATCAGAGGGGAGGCTTCTGTACACCATGTCCAATGTTCCCTTCTGACACCTTCAGAGTTGGGCAGGCAACCACCTATCTGGTAGTTAGTGTGTAAAGTGTTTTGGAATGGGGTATGGTACTGCAGTATCAACAGTGGTGTTCAGTCAATGCGTTGGTCACCAGGCACCTGTTGCAGTACGTCTGACCCCGTGTCTCACTCTCTCACTGTCTCTCTCTAAATATATTATATATTTTATATATATATACATATATATATAGATATATATATATATATATATACATATATATACACACATTATATATATATATATATATATATATATATATATATATATATATATATATATATATATATATATATATATATATATATATATATATATATATATATATATATATATATCTCTCTCTCTCTCTCTCTCTCTATATATATATATATATATATATATATATACATACCTATATATATCCAGATATATCTGTATATATCTATATATCTACATATATCTATATATCTATATATCTATATACACATATATATATATATATATATATATATATATATATATATATATATATATATATATTTATATATAGATGTATATATCTATATATATATATATATATATATATGTATATATATATATATATATATTTACGTATATATATATATATATATGTATATATATATATATATATATATATATATATATATATATATACATACATTATATATATATAAATATATATATATATATATATATATATATATGTATATATATATATATATATATATATATATATATATACACATATATACAGGTATATGTACACATACTTGTAAAAATCCATTGCTGTACATATACATGCACATAAAGGCACATATACTGGCCACCTTTCATGTTGGGAATATGAATCATTAAACAGTTGTGAGACATACAATTTTGTAAAAATATTGCACAGTGTTGTGTAGAATGCATTTTGCTGTCCTCAGGCCATATAGCTGTAGCAGGCCTCACTGTCTCAGTCCCACAGCATTTAACCACCACATGACATATACCTGCACTGCTTGCTGTTTTCAATGCCACACACTACAACCTACATAGATATGTACACATAGCAACCTTCAACTACATATATATGTCTAGCCTTCACTAACAGTTGCAATATGTACCTTGCCCTATGCACATCTGCATTTACATATAGATATGGACTGCGCACACATATGGAGGGTTCACAGTATGTACAGAACCCTTCATACACATCATTCGCATCCCACCAAATAGATATCTGTTACATACCTTACCTTTGTATTTCTTACCTCTGTCTGTTGTACCTGTTGACGTTTATTTTTCTTTTTAAATATATTTTTTTTGGTGTCTACAAACACCTCTCTTTGTTTGCTTGTTTGTTTTTTGTCTGTCTCTCTCACTTGCTTGCTTGCTCTCTCTCTCTCCATATGCTGCAATGATATAATTGCATGTGTGGACAGCAAGTACAGGCTACTTTTGTAGGTATCTGCACATGTGCATGTCATGGCCTCTACACCAATTGGTGCCCACCATTTAGTAATTGCATGCAGCCTGCTGTGTGCTAATTGCAGTTCTCACTGTGATTTCAGGACACTGCTATAAAATGATAGGTTAGGTAGGCGTAGGCCTTTCAGTTTTGCAAGGTGGGGACCATGTTTGTTTGCTGTGGACACTGTTGTGTGAGTCAGAAGGTTGGTATATGTCTCATATCTGAAGCTGGGCTGTAGACAGTGAAATGCATGTTGTACTGAAACCTGACTGTTGCTTCTTCCAGTACACTTTTCTCAGTGTGTCAGTTTGCTCACACCTCCTAATGCTAACACTGGATACATGGGAGCATGTACTTTGTTTTGGAATTAGGAAATTAACTAGCATATAACAGTGGTTATTCCAATGTATTGCTCTGGCTTTCCTATATTCCCTTCACATTCACTCCTTGTAATGCATGTTATATTTCTGTCTTTCTTGAAATGTATTGCTCTGGCTTTCGTAGTTTCCCTTTACATTCACTCCTTGTAATGCATGTTACATTTCTTTCTTGAAATGTATTGCTCTGGCTTTCATATTTCCCCTTTAGATTCACTCCTTTTAATGCATGTTATATTTCTGTCTTGAAATGTATTGCTCTGGCTCTCATATTTTCCCTTTACATTCATTCCTTTTAATGCATGTTATATTTCTTGCAGCACCAAGTTATTGTATATTTGCTGTGGCTTAGTGGTATGTCATGCAGACTGGTGAGTCCAAGGTGTGGGGTTTGAGACTGATAAGGATATTTTATTTTGCTGCTGAGCAGTACAAGGGCCTTGTCATACAGAGTGACTAAGGCACTTTTAAGCAGTTGTAAGCGGGTTTGCGTGGGTTTGCATGATGCTTAGCAATGCTTAGCTAAGCGCACACAAGCTCACACTCATGCACTCACGTAAAGCGCTGCCAAAGTCTGGGCAATTGTATTTAGCTGGGTAAAGTGCTGCTACACTCTGGGCAACTGTATTTAGCTGGGTAGAGCACTGCTTAAATCCTTATATCACATAAAAATAGTCAAATTATAGCATTCCACATAACCTGCTGGTAAACACCCACAGGACAAGATTTGTGTTACGGCATTCCTATTTTCCCTTTACATTCACTCACAGTAATGCATGATATATTTATTACAGCACCAAGTTATTGTATATCTGCTGTGGCCCAGTGGTAATCCATGCAGTCTAGTGTGTTCAAGGTCCGGGGTTCGAGACTGACAGTGGTATTTTATTTTGCTGATGAGCAGACCACAGGCCTTGTCATACAGAGTGACTAAGGCACTTTTAAGCAGTTGTAAGCAGGTTTGCGCGGGTTTGTGCAGCACTTAGCTACGCTTAGCTAAGTGCACACAAGCGCACACATGCTTACAACTGCTTAAAAGTTCTTACTCCTGCTAACACCCGCGCTATTTTCTTTTAAAGAAAAGAAAATGGGGAAATAGGAAAGTGGTGAAAAAGGGGGCACAAAGAGGGTAGGACAGTAGGAAAACAAGCTCGGGATGTGCAAGAAGGATGTAGGGAAGGCCCATAGCTGCCCAATTCTTTACCAGCAACAGCTGTGCATATGATAGAAATTTAGAGTGAGATTTGAAACCTTCCACCCCTGAGAGAGGAGTGAGGACAACAAAGTATGTTGTAGAGCCAATTGTAATTATCAGTTTACATGTCCAGCAGATGTGTGCGAAATGGGCAACTATGTATGGGGCGTAATTTTTTTGTGGGAACAGAGTGCCCTTTTTTTTTTTCCAGGTGAGAGTGGAATGTGAGGTACAGGAAGTAGGTATATTTGGGGAGGTAGGTTGGGGAGATTAACAGACAAGACAAACAAGATGCATACAGATGCGGAGTATGACACATGTGGGGGTAAACACAATTGACGGGGATGGATGTTTGGATATCGCAAGCCCATGAGCCCACAGATGGCAACAGTGGAACTAAGATCCCCACCCATGGGCAGTTACCACTGCACCTTCACAGCCCAGGCCAGGGCTGTGCTGGGGGCTGGATAGGATGGGCAGGCACACCCATGAGTTGCGCCACTCTCGCCTCAAGCTGGCATAGGGGATCAGTCACGGAACACCTGATCTCACTACGCACCACAGACCAGACCCTTTGGAGGGTGAGTGGAGGCTCTCCTCCAGCCACGCTTGCATTTGGGGGGGTGAGCCCCATCCCCTGCAGCGCTTCCACCCGAAGGTGGCACAGGGCCACCGGAGGAGGAGATCCCGGCCTGGGCACTGGTGCCAGGTGCACTCGCCAGCTGAGGTTGGAGAGGTGGGTCTGCTGGCAACCGCCTTCCCAGTTGTCCTATGTTTAGCAGTATTTCATGGCATTTTGGGTTAGTAACAAACAGCATCATTCCAAATTAGTTGTAACAGCATGCATTAGTATTCCCATTCACCAAACACACATGGATTCCAAAAGTTGAACAGCAAGCATAACACATGCATATTTAGGACAACAGTGGACATTCCAACAGCATGCAGGGTTGATTGGTGGCAACAGGCCATCAGGTTTGGATATGTGAACAGGGCACATGCATCAACATACATGCAGATATGTATAAATCAACAGGACAAATGTCCATAGGAATTAATTGTGAATACACATACCCAGTTTGGTGTGGAATAGCATCATTTGTGAACATAAGGTAGGGTGATAAAATATTACATTAACAACTTAAAATACCTATACATATACTATACATTCCTACTAGATGCAGATATATATCCCCTACATGTATTAGTACAGATTCCTGTATGTAACCTTACAAATGTTGGTGATGGAGATGTTACTGCTACATTAATATACATTCCATTTGTATTCATCCTGCTACATTTGAACAGTTACGTACAGTTCTAGCAGCACACTGACATTTGTGGGATCACAAGCACAAGCTGCTCATGTACTGGATTAACAGGTAAATACTATACATGACACAGTTGAGGACTATAAATATTCTTCTGACATACTGGCATTCCCATCAGCCAGTTTATATGGGCCTAGGCAACTGTGGATGTTCAGCATTTCATACAACCATACTATCTCCATAATGCAAGGGTACAACAACATATCCGAAATGTGGGATGGACACAGTCCAGGTATTGTACTTTATTAAAACATTTCACTCTTTGGTTGTGTCTGTCTCATTCATTTCATTATGTCGTGCATGCAGTATACCTTTATTACAGATTTCAAGATCTTTCTCACACTCTCTCACTTATTTTATATTTACATTTCAGGATGGTACTTAATTCTAGGCTTTATTAACATTTATTACTGGGTTACAACAATCCTTTCCAGCTGACTCACTTATTTCATATGACAGTGTATACAAGGATGTATTCAATACTTGTCTGTCCTTTATTGATAGATTAGAACACTCATTTTCAGGCTGAAGCAGTTATCTGATATTACAATACAGGTGGGAGCTCTATTTGAGACTTGTTTACTCTTTATTAATGGATTACAATACTCCTTTTCTGGCTGCATCACTTATCTGATCTTAGAATACTAGCAGAAGCTTTATTCTAGGCTTATTTGACCTTTATTACTGGGTTACAACACTGAACTCTTTTACAGGCTGTCTCACTTATATTCTATAATAATACCAGCTGAATAATTACTAACCTGCCTGGTGGCACAGCCTTACCAGCCTATCAGCATAGGCTTGCTGATTCATGGAATGAACACCTGCAGCTGTAATATAAATTAAGGGATATTGGAACATACCTATCCATACTATAGGCTAGGATAGCATTTCTTACATACTTAATTACATGTATACTTACTCAGTAGTGGGGCATTGGGCATTTGACGGGCCTCCTGGATCCAACGGTTCAGTTGGTCCTCCTTTCGTCGCTTCAGGTCCGCATGGTGGTGATGGACCTGTTCACCAGTCCTCAGAATGCCTGTGGCACTGGTGAGATCATGTGCCAACTGGTTCCACGCCTCTGTCTTATACTCATCCCATTGAACCTGGCCCTGCATGAGTCGGCCTTCATGATGATGGACTAGGAGCCAAACCATATATCTGGACTCCTCAATGCCCCACCTTTGCACTCTAAAGTGATTTCCCTCTCCGACACCTGCCATCCTGACTGCAAGTGGGTACCACAATCAGTTATGGTGTGTATTCCCATCTATGGAGCTGATATATGCCAGATTTCCCACACTTATTTGTGATTGGCCATTTTGGAAATTTCTCAGCTAAGAGCAAACCTGCTTTGTCATGGTTATATTTTCATTCATTCCTATATGTATAGTAATACTGGATTTCTAGGTACAAGTGTCATGGCTTAGTGGTTCAGTACTTTGACTATGGTGCACAGTATCTCGGGTTCGACATTTGTCATTGCTTTTTTATTTTACTACTGTCTAGACAGGCTAGGAGGTGTGTCTGTGTAAAGGCAACTTTGCTACATGTTGCCCAACGTTGCCCGATGGTAAGCTGGTTGGCGCACTGCGCAGCTCCGCGCAAATGGTTTACACTGGGTAAAGCATTATTTAGTTATGTGCAGTCATATTAAGCTGGGTTCAGCGCTGTTTGGCTACGGGCACTCATATTAAGCTAGGTACAGTGCTGCTTAGCTACGGGCTCTCATATTAAGCTTGTTAAAGCACTGCTACGCTACGGGCAATTATGATCCTTTTTATATATACATAATATAGGTTTTGTTCACAAATACATGGGCCATTTCATTACATTTTACTTAAATTAAATTTATATATATCGGGGAATTGTTTCATACTTATTTAAAGAAAAATGGAGGGGGATATTGTGGGGCTCAAACCGTGACTACCTATTCTTTGGGTGACGTCTCTACTGCTACGCTATTGCTACTTTGCTTAATTTGCATATGTAGATCTTATATGCTTTTCAATGTCATATCTGCTAACTGTGGTTGAGCGAAGGGCATACCCACGCAAACGAGCGCAAATGCAGGCATATATATTGGAAATTATAAAAAATAACATGAAATGGTTATCTTTACTTTTTAAACACTTTCACTAGGGTTTAGTCTGTGGGGATGTGTCGTGTGTTTTTTGACATTTTGGCGGACTCGCTCGTGGGTGTTTACTATCAGGACTCTAACTGTTCTGGGGGCGTGTCCCTTTGCAGTACTCGGCAATCGGACATGCCCTCTACTTTCCTACACGGACTGTGTTAGACTAGAGTATGAGTCAGCATGCCCTCATGAATATGCATGGCATGCGGATGTCATACCGTTCAACTGCAGCTTCCGTGTAAGACTTATTTAGTCTTACACTGAGGATTGCTGAATCCGGGGGATTGGCAATTTCTATTGAGTCAAAACAAGAGGTGTCATTATGAATATGTTTGGAGCAATATAGGGAACTGATGTCTACATTTTTAATAAATCTAAAAAAGGCTTTAGAAGTCAAAATAAGTTCATGGGTTCCTTTAGTGGACCTGATGGCATGCTTCAGTATTTGTTTTAAATGCTTTTGATATTGTTCTTGAGAAACAAGGTTTTGGATCTACTAAATAATTTTTAAAAAATTTATTTTAATTCATTTTAATCTTTAAAATGTAGTATAGTCCCAACCTGAAGGAGCTTCCCTTAGTCTGCTCTATGTATTCACTGTAAGTTTTTTTTTTTATATGCGCATGTCTTTTTAGCATTGTCTGTTGCAGTCATACTTTACAGGGATTTTTATGCTGGTTTATATTAGTGCCACATTTATTATTGCTATTTAGAGTGTATAGTCTGACAAAACTGTGATGCTTTTTTTTTTACTGCTCATTGTATATGTAGAGCTTGGTGATTAATCCAGAGTGTATATGCTTGGTTACATATCTAAACTTACCTAGGAAGCTAGACTGGCTTCATAGACAATTCCTTTTTGATATCTGCTTCACTGTAGTTACATTTAGTATTAATAAGCAGAAACATACAGCTGATGTTTGTTTTGTACACAAACAGCAGAAACACAGCATTTGTTACAAATTCCAGCCAATATCTTACCTAACTACAGTTCTTTTTTTTTCAATAATAAATCTTTATTATTTTCAGTTGTTGATACAATAATACACTACACAAAATAAAATACAGCAATATCAAAAGTAAACCTATAATCACACTACTACACTATATATACATTGTCTACATGAATGCTTCCAACAGATAACTAAAATCTTTATACATTAAGATAAATTCTTGACAAGGTATTAAAAGTCCAGGTCAACTTAACGTTATTCATTAGGAAATCTGTATTATTTGTGGAAAAGACAATACCCAAATACTTTATTTTTTCTTCCGATTTTAGTTGACCTACAAGTGATAAAAGCGAAAAGGGTTTAGGTGTTTTTAGAGGAAATAAATTACTTTTTCTAAGATTTATTTTATAATTAGAAATCTCTGCAAATTCTTCCACTGCTTTCAAGATTTTCTTAGTATCTGATATAGGTGTCGTAAAATAAATATTTAGATCATCAGCAAAAGCAGCCATGGATATCTTGGTACCATAAATTATTGGAGCATTATGATATATATATTGCTTTATATGTAAAAATAATGGTTCTAAATATAAATTGAATAACATAGGAGATAGTGGACAACCCTGACGTGTTCCATTTTTAATTTGTATTCTTTTAGAAAAATTCTTTTTGATATATAGAGTTGTATAAGGGTTATTATAAAGTTTTTTTAATGTTAGAATAAAGTCTTGAGGTATATTAAAGTATGTTAAAATATCAAATAAGAATTTTAGATTAACTCTATCAAATGCTTTCTGTGCATCAATTATAAGTGCATAAATATTCAGATTTCTTTGATTGGCATAAGAAATTAATGTTTGAAGAGATAGGGTATTATCAGTTGTTTGTCTACCATTCATGAAGCTGGCTTGTTCATTAGATATTATTAAATTTATTACCTTTTCCAATCTATTAGCTAAAATAGAGGTCATAATTTTCATGTCTATATTTAAAAGTGAAATGGGCCTATAATTGTCTGGATTTTGAAGATCTGCCTTTTCTTTGGGTATAAGAATTGTTTTTGAAGCATTAAAATGAAGGTCATTAATTTTATTATTAATTATGTAGTTAAATATATAATGAAGTATTTTACTTAAAATATCACCAAAAGTTTTATAGAACTCTGCAGTTAGACCATCTGGTCCTGGAGCTTTATGTGGTTTCAGATTATTAATTATATCTCTTATTTCCTCAGAGGAAATTGGCTTAATTAAGTCCACCTGATATTCATCCCCTATTCTCGGAAAGATAATCTTCTGAAGAAAATCACTAATAGTCTTATTTGTATTTAATTCCTGATGCTCACCATACATTTGAGAGAATATTGATTCAAAAATATTCATAATTTATTTTGTATTAGTATATCTTTTATTATTAAAATGTATTTCAGTAATTTGACAGGGCACTTTTGACTGATTAATTATACGTGCCAATGCTTTTGATGGGGTCTGAATATGATTAGCATATTTTACCAATGTTTTTTGCTCATAAAATGATAATTTACTATTCTGAAGGAAGAACATATCTTTTTGACATCTTAGTAATTCCAATTCAGTTTGTTTGTTATAATTCCTATGTAAGTCTTGGTCTAATAACTTAATTTTAGTCTCCAAATCTTGTATGTCTCTATTTTGCAGTTTTTTAAAATATGTAGCTTTTTGAATAAAAATTCCCCTCACTAATGCTTTGGTTGCCGCCCATTCTATATCAGGTGGATGTCTCTGTTTGGGGAGATTAACTAGTAATAGGTTAAGAGTCTGTTGAATTTTGAGAATTATTTCTTTTTTATTTAACAAATTCGGATTCAAGGACCAATTATACCCCCTATTCATTCCAATATTCCTAATATCTTTTTTGAAAGTTAGTGTAATTCTGGAATGATCTGATATATATCTAGCTTGTATGACTACACTGGGCTCTAAATTAATTAGTACTTCTGAAATCAAGAAGAAATCAATCCTAGACCACATTTTATGGCAACTCGAGAAAAATGTAAAGTTAGTTGTGTTTATTTGATTATTTGTATATATGAAGGGATCATATAATTTAAAATCTTGTTTAAGTTCCTTTAATGTTATTACTGCTTGATTATTTACTGTCCTCAGTGAACTTGATTTATCCCTTTTGGGGTCTTGATACATATTCCAATCCCCTCCTAATATTATATAATAATTATTATATTGATTAAGGATAAAATATAGTGATGCTATAAAAGATTGTTGGTTGGTGCATGGTGCATATATATTAAGAAGTAAAATAGGTTTATCATAAAGAATAGATGAGAATATCACATAGCACCATCTTCCTTCACTATCTGTTTTAGTATCTATTATTTTCTCTTGACATTGGGTTTTAATAATAATAGCTACCCCTGCACTATTAGTTGTCCCTTCTGAAGCTATTACCTCCCTAATCCATTTCTTACTCTTAATCTCTGCCCATTGGTCATTAGTTAAGTGTGTTTCTTGCAATAAAATAAAATATGCCTTTGTCTGAAGCAGTAAATGTAGCACTAATTTCCTTTTTTTCATGTTCTGGAGCCCTTTAATGTTCCATGAGTCTATTATCCACATACTAAGATCTTTTTTCCAGTTAAACGTATCTTAAAGTGAGAAAAATGTATTAAATTAAAATATAAATGTATAGTAACCTAACTACAGTTCTAATTGGTATTGGTTAGCAGAAACATGCCTGCTATCAGTAAGGAGAAACATACAGTTTGTTTATTTGGTATCTGGTATTTCAAAAGCTGGAACAGTATCTGTTACCTAACTACAGTTTCCTTTGTATTAGTTAGCAGAAACATATAGTAAGGAGAAACATACAGTTTATTTGGTATCTGAAAAGCAGAAACAATATTGGTTGCAAACTCTAATTTGCATCTCAACTAACTACACTTCCAACTGGTTTTGTAAACAGAAACATACAATTGTTTATTTGGTATTTGAAAAGCAGAAACACAGCATTTGTTACACATTCTAGCCAGTATCTTACCTAACTATGGTGCTACTTTAACCTGTTAGACTTAGTACATTGTTACATTTGTCTGTAATGATCTGCCTATGCACCGTTTCCTATTCTTTGAGATTCTTTACTCTTCCCCAGACATTTATCTATGTACCTACTTATTGTACCATTTCTTGTATCAACTCTCTGTCTTCTGATAATCCTTCTATCAGTCTCTGACTAATATCCTCTCCTCTCCTAATTGTGTCCATTTCTCCTAAAACTGTACTACTCACTTTCTGCTCACGCTCTCTTTTTTCTCTTTTTGCAGTTTGCTTGGGCCATCCACAAGCCTCGAGATTGCACCCCCCCCACCACCACCACCCTTCAGTTCTGAAGCAATTTTCAGCTAAAGCTCAAATCAACCCTGGGAAATCTCAACTTGTAACCACAAGCCTTCCAGTAGAATTAATTATTAGGTGAATGTCATTGAATTTCTTTTTAACAATTTACTGTTACTTTGTGATCATCTTTGTGAGGTGAGCACAGCTGCATTGAGCTCCATTCAGCTTCTAACTTGGAGAGCTTTAATGAAGTTGGCCACTCGGTAGGAACATACTCCACTAATCCACCCTTCTTACCATAGCTGGATGGAACTTTTAGTTAAAGCATACTCCCCATTCTATATTTCCAACTTCCCACTCCCTCCTAGGGAAGCTAACCACAGATTAATTATTATTGAATCTTACCTTACCTTATCTTTAGGCTAAGCTACCTTTTTGCTCAGTCAATCTCGTGCTGTTATTGATAGGTTTCTGCAGCTTTAGGTTCTCTTGCTCTAGCCCACTCTGTTCGACCTTTGGGCTCACTCCACTCCCCTCCTTGCCCCCAAATCTCATCTGCCCCAATGCTCCTACACTTATAGCCCATATATTGCCACCCCCTCCACAACAGCCTATTACCATCGCTCCAGATCCTCTCCCACTTCAACACCACACCCTCCACCTCACAACAACTTCCTCTGTACATACCACCCACACCATGCAAGGCATACTAGGACTACTACTACTAACTCTCACCACTCTAGCTTACACCACATATATACACTCTAACATACCAACAAACACTACCTACAACATAACACACACCCACACAAACACAACCTCACACAAATATAGTAATATGCTCCACACTATTAAATAACTCCTTACTCTACATACACAAAACAGCAACCACACTACCTCACAAAAGGCTAACAGTACCCAAAAAAACACATAGATATAGCCTATGCCATAAAACTCACACTATTCCTCAGAAAATGGCTACTAATCGCAGGGGACATACACCCCAACCCAGGTCCAAGCAACCCAATCCTATCCCAAAAATACAAGTCAGATCTACTTATTAACAATATAAACACACGTAACATATCCAACAAACTACATTACTTTCACACATTCATATCCCACTACTCCCCAGACATACTAACTGTTACAGAGACCTGGCTAAAACCTGCCACACAAAATGAAGAAATGCTTCCCCCAGGCTATAACATACTAAGGCAAGATAGAGGTACCAAAAAGGGAGGTGGAGTTGTAATCTTATTTAAAAATATACTCAACATCCAACCACTAAAAACCCCACATTAGGCTCCGTTATGTCCTTTAAAAACAAAAAGAGAATCAACATCCTCTGTAGTTACATTCCTCCAGGAAATAACTCACCTATAATAGAAGAGATACTACAATGGGCCACAATTAACCTACCCCAAGAAATCATCCTGCTATCAACATCCTCTGTAGTTATATTCCTCCAGGAAATAACTCACCTATAATGGAAGAGATACTACAATGGGCCACAATCAACCTACCCCAAGAAACCATCCTGATATCAACATCCTCTGTAGTTATATTCCTCCAGGAAATAACTCACCTATAATAGAAGAGATACTACAATAGGCCGCAACCAACCTACCCCAAGAAACCATCCTGCTATCAACATCCTCTGTAGTTATATTCCTCCAGGAAATAACTCACCTATAATAGAAGAGATACTACAATGGGCCACAATCAACCTACCCCGAGAAACCATCCTGCTATCAACATCCTCTGTAGTTATATTCCTCCAGGAAATAACTCACCTATAATAGAAGAGATACTACAATGGGCCACAATCAACCTACCCCAAGAAACCATCCTGCTATCAACATCCTCTGTAGTTATATTCATCCAGGAAATAACTCACCTATAATAGAAGAGATACTACAATGGTCCACAATCAACCTACCCCAAGAAACCATCCTGCTAGGTGACCTAAACTTAGACTGGCTAGCCTGCAACTCCAACAATCCCTCAAACCATATTAACTTATTTGGATTCTCACTACCAGAGTAGATAAAAAAATCCAATCAAACCTCTATTCTAGATTGGACACTAGTTTATATCCCCACAGAAAATTATCATGTGGGCTGCTTACCTGATGCACTGAGTGACCACTGCCCCACATTCCTCCTTTGTAATCAGGCAAAGATACCCAAACCCATGCTATTCAAGGAAACTAGGGAAAAGCACAAAGTCAATCCACAAACTCTTAACAGTATGCTCCAGCAACAGGACTGGAATCCACTAAAAATCTACCTTTAGACCAGGCAGTTGATTGTTTTAATACTACTTTTATGAATGTACTAAATATATTAGCTCTATCAGGAAACTCAGGACTAAAGTTAACTATGCCCCATGGCTAAATAGGGCAACAAAAGTCTTAATAAAAGCAACAGCCAATGCCTGGAAAAACTGGAAAAAGAATAGCACTATCCAAGACAGACAGAAATATTAAGAACTATGAAATAAGGCCAAAACCCAAACAAAAGTAGATAAAAAGAATGACTTCTTAGATATCCAAAACAAGCACTCTAGAAACCCCCAAAAGTTCTGGGAGGCCATCAATACCCTTCTAAAACTGGGCAAAACCACCACAGCATCTCCCAACAACAATTTTGATAATGATAGCATAGCTTCAGAATTCAACCATCACTTCACAAAATCTGTCCTCACACTATCTATCCAACTATCCAACAAGAAAACTAAAACCACCCCAAATGTAGAACAAACTAACATACCCACCTTCACACTCTCACCTGTACCAACCTCTTCAGTTAAAAAGCTATTCTCTAAACGAAAACCCACCACACTCACAGCAGATGGTTTACACACAAATTTTCTAACATTAGCTGCAGAATCACTAGCCTACCCTGTCTCAATTCTTATAAACCACTCTATACAAGAAACCGACATACCCCATCTATGGAAAGTGTCACATATAATTTCCCTTCACAAAGGCGGAAACTCCTATGAACTATCAAACTACCGGCTAATTGCTATCTTGTCTCTCCTTTCCAAGCTTCTGGAGAAATGTATTCACACCCAGGTAATGCACTTCTTATCCTCACATAACCTCTTCTCCCCCACACAGCATGGTTTCCGCCCAAACCATAGCACAACCACTGTTCTACTCTCCTTTACCAATCAGATTAACCATCTTAAGAAACAACAATAAATTCGTCTCATCCATATTCCTAGATCTATCAAAATCATTTGATATGGTCTTCCATAACCTACTCTTAGACACTCTGTCAACCTTATCCTTCACCCCCTCTACTACTTCATAGTTTAGAAGCTATATCTCTGACAGAAAACAATCAGTTAAATGGCAAAGTACACTCTCACCTCTATTACCAACTACTATAGGCATCCCACAAGGATCAATACTGGGTCCTCTACTATTCACCATTCTCACTAACAAACTATATACTTCCACCCTGAATGCATCACTTACACAGTACAAAGACAACTCCACCCTAATCTGCTGAGCCCCATTCATAACCACTCTTCAAAAGCTTACCCAAGAATCCTTCTGCTCCGTGGAACAATGGATTACCGATATCCAGCTCATTCTAAACCCCAACAAGACAAAATTACTCCTTTTTACACCCAATAAATCCAAATCCACACCTCATACCTTCACTATCACCTCCAAAAATGGGACCACAATCTCCCCCTCCCCTCACACTAAGCTGCTCAGGGTTGAAATCTAATCTAAACTTTAATGTCCATATCTCACAAACCATCACAAAGGTACATAAGAAACTAGGAACCCTATACAAACACAAACAGTTCCTATCAGACCAAGCTAGAATCTCCTTAGCCCAAACCCACCTCTTGTCTACCCTGATCTATGCATCACCAGTCCTAATTCATATCAGGAAAACAGACCTAAACAAACTAGAGTCATGTTACAATAAAATTGCAAACTTTGCTAACAACTCCACTTTTAGAAGTCATCACTGTCTTGCCCTTAAGCAACTACAGTGGTTAGAACTCCCTCAGCTAATTAGCTATCACCAATTAGTCCTCACCTTCAACATAATAAGGAACCCTCAGAAATCCCCAGCCCTAAACCAACTTCTAAACCAATATTCTGCAAATCGCCTCTATGCTCATCCAGCAAAACCCTGCTCTTCTTAACCAAAGCCAATAACACTGCAGGGAAAAGTCTGTTCTCTCCCACCATTGCTAGGGAATGGAATAACCTCTCCCAAAGTATCTCATCTGCACCATCCATCTCTCTTTTCAAGACATCACTAAAGTCACACCTCTTGCAATCATGGCTCTGTCCCTGTATCACATAAAATCTTTTTTGCTCTCCTCCTAACTTGTCACACCTCATCTCCTCACTGCTTACCTCAGCTATTCTGTACTACTCACATACTCCCTATCAGGAACTACTATCCTACAAACTATTTCTCATGCTATGACATATCTCCCAAATAGCATTATTTTCCAGATTCCATTCCTTCATTTTTATGCTTTGTACTACCAATAGGGAATTCAAAGTTTTGCTATCTATATACAAGGTTTGCTCAAATCAAACTAAGGTACAAAAAAATCTTCTTGATTGTATATATGCCAATGTACAGAAATTTTCTGTCATTCGTGGATTATGTGTTGTCATATAAAGACATGGAGCTCTGATTGTATATATGCCTCTGTACAGAAATTTTTTTTGTCATTCGTTGTATTTGTACAGTTATATTATGGAGCTTTTCTCCCCAGGCCTCCGCTGTAAATGGATCTTGTTTCAGTCGGATTTTCCTGGTAAACAAATGTAAAATAAATAAAAATAAAATAAAATAAAATAAAAATAAATTTTCTTTCTTTTATTACATAGCTTATTTATGTCAGTGAGCTACTGGAGTGTTTTTTTAAATTTCTCACATTACTTACTTCTAGTAGGAACTGATAGCTGTATCGATGATGTAGAATTGCTCAACAAATCTTGCTGTTGTAGTAAGGTTAGGGTAGATGGAGTCATAAGTGCATTCTGATATTTCCTCATAGAACAGGTTGAGGTTGGCATGTCCATAGTCCTTAAATTTAGTGAGGTTTGCAGCACAAGCTTTTGGAAGTTTAAAGAAGAATGTCATATGTTTATGCTCATACATCACTGGGGAAGGTGATACCAGAGATTAATGTAAGAGGCAGCCATATTTGTATGAGTCAGATCATGAATGCTTTGTCCTCTAGTATGCTTTCTACCAGCTGGGATTTTTTGTTTATTAATTTTAGAAATGTGGGGTATATCTTGCACTGGAGTTATAGGTGAACTGGTTTATTGAATGGTAGTTTAAAAAAACAGCCAAAATAAGTGAGTTTTGCTAAAAGTAAGATCATTTAGAGCACTGAGAAATCTTACATGGTCATCAAGGGATGAAAATGATGTTCTGCAGCAACATATTACCTGACAATTAATCCTGTCCAGAGTGATCACTAGTTTAATTAGATGAGTTTATGAGTCACTAGGGATCTGCCTGTACATTCCTTGACAAATACAAATACTCCACCACAGTTGCCACTGGGTGTGAAGAAATGAAAAGTTCAAAACCCTGTTATATGCAGAGAGTGCTTTACTTACATTTAAACCAAATTTCTGTAATTATACAGACATGGATGTTTTTCAAATGCAGGAGGGCCCCAAGATTAGGCAAGTTATTGTTTAGACTTCTGGCATTGAGTACAGCTACCTTCATGTGATCTGAGTTTGGAACTGATATGTGAATTACGCTGGAGTGTCCAACAAATGGACTCTGCCTTAAAAAGCCAATGTGGGTCTTTAGCCAGTAGGTGTAAGCCTTAAAACAAGAAGCACAGGCCATCCATAGGAAAGCTAGCTGGACTGTAGCACAGTTTTTCCAATGCTTACACATACTAGATCCTCCTGGAATGACACCAGCTATTTAACAATTTAATCAATTACACCCCTGACCTCGTGATCTTCTTATAACTGTTTAATTAAGTTCTACCTATCTGCATCCCATCAAACAAGACAACTAATTAGTCATAGTTCCAGTTCTCATATGAATATTTTGCAAGAATATGACACCTTACAAATCTTTGTCTATATGTTCTTCCTTGAGATATTCTTTGCAATTAACATAACTTGCCGTAGTCCAATGTACCAGCCATACCTCAGTATAATTACTTAACTGCTACTACTACTTTAAGAATATAATCTCTAACATCATTCTCAGTCTTCTTTCTCCTGCAGCGACCATGTAAAATATTAACTATTATGTAATTATAATGTAGTTTCCATACCAAATGCATATTATAACTTAATGTCTTCCTTACTCACCTACATTTTAGAATTAATTAACCATCCATAAAATCAACTGATGCACTACACTTTTATTTCATTTTGTATCCTTGAGTCAAAAAAAGGAATAACTTTATTCCAAACTGTATTCAGTGCACAAGACCTAGTGTATACACATCTCTTTTTAGTGCAGCTTTGATGCATCAAAACCACTTTATTAAAGCAACCATTTAGATGAAGACAGTTCTACCTAATGAGTAATTCCCTCTGCAAGTGAATCAGATTTCATTCATGAGTGCAACTACAAAGTGGAAAACACCTAATTGAAAAGGTAAGCATTATTCTTGTTCATCAAACATCGTGTTTAGCATTTTGTCATTGTTATTCAGAGACTATTGCAGCATCCTTTGATCATCATTTATGTTTCATTCCTCCCACACTCTCCATTTCCTGTTCTTAAAATGTGCTTTTTGTAATTCTGCCCACAAACTCATCAGATCACAGTCAGTCAGAAATGGATGACAGTACATATTCTGAAAACAGCAACATACGTAGGGTATTGGAAATGCACTTAATCAAAGATCACTCTCCCTCTATTTTCTATTCCTCTGTCTCTATGTATCTCTCTGTATGTCTGTGTAAAAAGTGATATACCTGAATTGATCAATATCTGTCTTACTGAAATATGACTGAATAATTAAGCAGAACTTTGCAGAAATTCATCAACTACTGATTTGAAATATATTTTAGGAGGGTCAAGGACTATAACCACCCATGTAGGAAAATGCTCCTGCAACCCCTTTTATAATATAACAGATTCTGCTTTCAATTGCTCAATATCTGTCTCACTGAAAGCTTTGCACCTAAGACTAACTAACCAAATAAGACTTTACAAAAAGTCAAGAAACACTAAATTAAAATACCATACTGGTTAGGGTGAGAACTTTAACCCCCCCCCCCCCACACACACACACACACACACACACACAGACACACACACATGAAAGGAGAAATCCTTACATTCTTTTTTAATATTACAGAGCAAGCTTTAAGAAGAGTGAATGCTGTATTTCATTATTTTATTGAATTTTCATCCGGCTGGCAAGTCAAAGTCTTAACCCAAAAGACATGCATAAAATGGCTAACACTTATTTCAAAGGCTGTACATATATATATATATATATATATATATATATATATATATATATATATATATATATATATATATATAATCACATACACACATATATAGTTGAAAGTCTCTCTCTCACACTTCCTCTCTCTCTCTCTCTCTATATATATATATATATATCTACACACACACCACATATATACATACATTCATGTGTGTGTGTGTGTGTGTGTGTGTGTGTGTGTGTGTGTGTGTGTGTGTGTGTGTGTGTATATACGCATGTGTGTAGGACAAGTGATCATAGACTGTGTAGGCCAGGAGAAATAAATCATGTCCTCACTGCTGAAAACACCAAAATCAAAATCTTTGGTTACTGAATCATCAAAAATGACCACATACACTCGCACACACACGAGCACACGCACACACGAACACATGCGCACACACATACACACAGATGCACAAACACATACTGAAAAAAATACGGAGAGATCACACAGAAAATAGAAAATGATTCCATATCACCAAATTTAGCATTTTTAAAGAAACAGTCCCGCTTTGCAACATCCATGTTTGATTTGCACTACAACTCCTGCTATTACTCATACTAACTGTAGCAGCACACAAATGTGAGAAAATGTAAACAGTGGGTGGTGTATAATACAATCATTAAGTCTACACTGTGCTTGTAAGATCTCCAAGTCTTCAAAAAATTGGGAAACAATGTAGGTCTGTTATCATGACTTGAGATCACAGAAGTAATTGGCAAAAGATGCATTTACTATAAAGGAACTAATTAATTGGCTTATGCTCATCAGTGTTCCTAACTGTATATGTAAATACTTATATGTATAAACCCTGATAAATTCACATACACACACACACACACACACACACACACACACACACACACGTGTGTGTGTGTGTGTGCATATATTCCTATTTCATTGAAATTAGTGTGAGAGAAAGTGTATGTGTGTGTGTCTGTGTGTGTGTGTGTGTGTGTGTGTTTGTTGCAAGGAGATCAGTGTACAGTGGGGATAACAAAAGCTCTCCTTATCCTTAATTTTTATATATATGGGTCTGTTATAACAGCAAACGATCAAAAGATCGAGCGCTGTTATATTGACCACAATAGAACAAAGATAAAAAAGAACAAACAGCCAGACCAGAAAGAATTCGCTTAAAAGCTGCTTTGTCATTTTGCATTTTCGACATTTACAGTTCGAAGAAGATGCATTCGACATAATGCGTCTTCATTCATCTGACAGGAACCCATATAAATATATATATATATATATATATATATATATATATATATATATATATATACACACACACACACACACACACACACACACACACACACACACACACACACACACACACACACACACACACATATATACAAATAAATCTATCTATCTGTAAGCTCTCTTTCTCTCTCTCTCTCTCTTTCTCTCTGTTTCTATGTTTCTCTCTTTATCTGTCTGTTTATATTATACCTCTTTCTGTCTATCTAGCCATCAGTTATTGAGGATTCTACATACAATGTGACATTTTGGCAGAATGCCACCACACCAGCATTTGGCATAGTTAAAAGCAGTTCTGTAGCAGGGAAGTAGCAGCATATGGAAAGACAGATGAAAATTTACCTCATGACCAGTTTTGCCTACTGTTGTTGTGGTATTCCCTCTTTGCATTTTTTTCTTACATCTGTTTGATTGCCAGACCATGGAGGTAAGATATTGAGATAAAGTAGGTGAAGGGAGAAACCATTCAAAATGTAAGTGCTGCTGGAGATTGCCCCTGCAAACATTTTGAAAAGTTTACCTTGGGTGCTTGCTATGGTATGATGATATAAAGTCCTCCCGATGGCCTTTAAATTGATTTGATTATAAAACCCATAAACCAGTAAAACCTGCTCCTGCCTAAGCAGCAGCATTATGAAATGAATTCTTCAGTTATAAACTATCAAGCAAGGTAAAATTGGGGGAATTGTAAACAAAGGAGGGGGGACTGAGACCATGAAAAGCCACCACAGGGGATGATGTGGTGTTGGGGGGGGGTCACTCGCTACCTGCCAAAATTACAGTTAATTTGTAAAAAATAAGCACTTTAAAAGCCAAATTCAAGTTCTGAAACCCAGGAATGGAGAGAGGCAATCTATACTGCTTGAACCTCTCAAGATGGTGCTTGTATATGGCTTCCATTTTGAATAATCACACAAGACACTAGTGTTGCAGGAGTGATCACTGAATTTATTATTGACAATTTAGGTTAAATTTAAAATGTATAGACTATAGATAGGAACGCAATAAACTGCACTGCAACTTATAAACAAAACTAGCACCCATATAACCATAGACCTGCTGTCGGGTGGCATGACATAAAGCCCTTCCAATGACTTTTGCTTTGATTTGATTACAAAACCCATAAACAAATAAATCCTGCCACTGCCTGTACAATGCCCTTATGAACATAACTCTTTAGTTATAAATTATCAAGCAAGGTAAAAAGGGGGTAATTGTAAACAAAGGAGGGGGGACTGAGGCCATGAAGAACCACCCACCAGGGTGGAATAAGCCTGTTGCCCCTTTTTACTGTATTTTATTATCATCATCATCATTATTATTATTATTATTATTATTATTATTATTATTATTATTATTATTATTATTACACTACTTCTAATGAAATTAACAGGCTGAGAACTGCTTGCCAGCAGTGGCAATATTGCATATGGCCATAGTAAAGTAACTGTGCTTTACAATTAAACTTGTTTGCCACTGGGGTGACAATGTTCCTTTAAACACAAACTCAAGTTTATGTTGAACAAATTTAAATCAATTTCTAATAGATGAATCCCATTTTTTATACCAAACAGAATCAATGTCATAAAGGTCACGATGCTCAATTAATGAAATACTTATGTGAGGACAAACTCTTGCTACTCTGTGGTTAACCAACCATCTGACTTTCTCTGTTGTTCATGAGTTGAAGGCTCATGCCCAGTTTAGTCTGGGCACAATAGCTGACCATGCTACCATTATTTGGGGTTTTGGGGAAGTGTGTTTAATTAATGCTAAATCCCTAAGGATACAGCATATAAGATGTCATTAGGTACAAATCCCTGATCATCCCCCCCAAAATGAAGGATAGTTATGTGGAAGGATCTTGTTTGTGAAAAATTTGAGAAAATTAATGAGTAGTTGGCTCTAATATGATCCAAAAAGTCCATACCAAACAACCTTGAAATTGGCTTGGTCTAACTCAAGGTTTGAGCCATTTGGTCAAATTGAAGATCTGGCTTGGGTTTGTACAATGAAGGAATGTCCCATAATGAGGATGGACTTTGCTCCTGGAAGCAAACGAAAATTGTGTAATATTTGACACAGTTTGGCTGCTATATGCAACTTAGACAAACATTAGAGGACCACCTACCTAACTAACCATTTCTGAATTTCAGGAGATTGGCCTGAAGCTGCTAAGTCAGAAGCCCGACAAATTCTAAATGAGTGTGAAGTGGAAGGAATGGGACAATGGGGCTTTTCATCGTTAAAACTCGCATGAGTTGTTTGGAAAGTTCATTAATGGTAATCTGCACTGCTGAGAAGGACATGTTTATATTTAAAGAAGCAAGCATTAAAATCCTTAAAATGGAATTAATCCTAAAGTTTTTGGAAAACATTTTAGTAAGATCTTCTATAACTGCTTGGTTGCCTTATCTAAATATGATCCATTTGTTTGTAAAATAATCATGACATATATGATGAAGCCCCATGTGGGGAAGTTTTCTAAATATGCAATGTCTTTCTTCTTGGACTGGGACCAATTTTTAGGCCATGGTTTGGAAAACCAGTGCCCATTGAATTAAACACTCTTGCTGAATTTGCCTATGCATCTGTGAACAATTGAAAGTATTCATTAGATACCCAATTATCCTGCCAAAAATATGTGACATTGTAGTCCAATAGGAATCAAGACCATAGTCTGAGATCCCTTTGATGCTACTATTGATCCTAACCCTGTAGTGCTCCTTACAGCCTCCTTGCAAAAAGTCCACTAAAGATCTGGTAAAGGTTCTACCAGAAGCTATATCTCAATATGCGAAGCTGAGGAGACCTAACAACTTCATGACCTGTCTGATAGCAGCCCTTTTTGCAGTAAAAAAACTCATTAAGAGCCATGGAAACCTTGTTAATCTTTTCTTATGGTAAAGGAAAACAATTTTGTTTTGTATCTATCCCAGTGCCAAGAAATGTTAATACCTTATCTGGTACTTCTATCTTACCCTCAGCTAAGGGAACATCAATAGAATTACATAGCTGGATAAATGCCTAGACACCTTCCTTAGTTATTGTTTCCACATGTCCCATGATCAAAAAAATCATCCAAGTACTGGACTTCGAGAAAGGGTGGATTCAACTGCTTCTAGAACTGAAAAAGACACTTGCTGAAACAATCAACACTGAATAGGCCACAGAGTACCACTGGCATGACGGTATTCAAAAAATAATGACCCGTGAATTTCATGCCAAGCATGTGCCAGTTCTGAGGTCAGATGGGTAAAAGGCAAAAAGCAGACTGTTGTGCCTACATTTTCAATCCACAAGTCACCAGGCCTTTTTATGATGGCTACTGCATCTTCTAAAGATGTATACTGTGCTCTAGAATCTTTCTTATCTGTGCTGCCATTTACTAATAGTCCTTCTGGATATGATAGGCAGTGAATTAAATAGTAATCACCTAGTTTCTTTTTGGGAACCAAGCCTAAGGGAAAAACAATAAAGGGATCTAAGGGGGTGCTGAAAATGGACCTTTGATATGATCTACACGCATTTTTTTTAAACAAATGAGTTCCTGTACTATAAGTGTTCTTTCCCCTTTGTAGATTTTAGGCTATTGCATCTTGGAAGTATGTTCTGGGGGGTTCCTATCAGTTCGTCAAACCTTCAGCAGTTTGAATACTATATGTTCGAACTGTGAAGTTGAAAAACTGATTATCACGAAGCCGTGGAACACTGAATTCTTTTCCAGGGAAAAATTTGGTGGGCCGTTTCTGTGGCTTTGTGATTTTCAGCACTGTGGTGGAAAGTTACATGTATGTGTGCGATTGTGTGGATGTTAGGACTAGGGTGCTGGTTAGGTGATTTAGGGTTAGGGCACAGGTCAGGTGAGTGTGCGATAGTGACGGACCTTAGGGTTAGGGTTTGGATTAAGGTAAGTGGATAGATAGTAGTGTATGTACAGTTTAGTGTAGAGTTAGATGTAGGATTTTAAGTGTATGTGTGTGGATTGCTGTTTTTTTGGTGTGCTTGTGTTGTGTGTGTGTTTCTTGGAACAGCGATTTTTTTTCCCTGGGAAAAAAATCTCTGTTCTAAGCCTTCGATGGTTTTGCACTTCGAGGTTAGAAGTTCGAACATATGGTGTTCGAACTTCTGCCATTTTGATGAAGTGATATAGACCCTATCCTGGGTATGGGATCTTAAGGAAAAACCAATGGTGAAAGCTCCAAAAATAAATTTAGCTGTTGTTTGGTCTGAATAGAACTTTAAGAGTTCTTTGAGACCTTCTGTTTGATAGCAGAATGGTTCCAGCAGAGCTTATCTGAGCCTACAAATATTGCAGGGTCTACTTAAGCCAAAAAAAAGCTTTTCTCCTTTCCATTGTCAGTTAAAGATTGTTTTGGCTCCTGTACTGAGTTTGACTCCAAAAAGGAGCTGCATTTTTGTGATCTTTGTGCCAAAATAGGTTCATAGATTAGTACTAAGCTAACTGCCCTCGCGGGCCATTTTAAGCTTAGCCAATTGTCCCTTGTTAGACTCAAACCCTGCACCTTGTGTTTGTAAGGCAAACACCTTAACCATTAGGCCACCCTCCCAACCCATCTTGTGATTGGGTGTCTTCTACTGCAAATATTACATATGTGGGGAAATGTGTATTGCAAACAGGCCATGCTCAATTGCCTGAGTTAAATGTCCAGCATGTTTTGCCCTTGACCAGATGGTATTCCTCTTGCTGTCTGGATTCAATATGTGTTTTATCTACAATGACACTGAGCCAGGTATCAACATATCTGGTTTCCCATTTTAAATGGCTATCTTTCTCCTTTAGTTTTCTTTGGTCTTATTGGTACCTCGCTATTCCCCTATTAACATATGATCCTCCCTTATGATGAGGAAATACCCAAGTAATGAGGAGGTCATGGTGGGGATATATTTAATAAAAAACAATCATATACTGCATGAAACTCACTATCAAGTTGTCCCAAGACTTAGTCTTTAATTTTTTTGATTGTCATCTGCCTACAACTCTCAAGGCTTCTATAAGGTATTTGACCCTTTTAGATCAGTATTTATAATTCTTTGAATGCCAGTTGCATCTGTTAGATCAAAAATGTTTATGAAATCACCTTTCCAAATCTTTTCATTTACCATTTATGACATAAGGACAATGATAACTGAGCCATGCATTGCATTTTCATGGATGTTGTCCTTGGTGATTGTATTGCTGTAATTATGCTCTGGGACTGCTGAGGAGCTCCCCTCAATCATTGGTTACAGTAAGTAATAAAGGGAAAGAAGTGGTACCAGCTATGTTTCACTCTATGGTCCTTTGATCAGAAGGGGTGCTACTGCTCCTGCCTACTATTTGACCTAACCTAATTCTGCCTTCCTGATTAAGAGCTTTAATAAATATCATGAAATATTCATCAGTGTCTCCCATATGGCTCCCCCTTAATTAACATGTATTACTGACTTCTCCATACCTGTTGTGACCTCTTAAAAATTGTCCCTGAGATCCTGAAATAATGATTCCTTCCTCTTCTTCCTTCTCGGTTTTTTAGGAGTGGAACCCACTTCTACATTGACTGATTTGTTTAGTTGACCTGATGTTCTTTTCAAGTTCACCTACACAGGTTAAATCACTAACTCATTCTCCTCTGGTAAAAACTCTTTGAAGAACAATTTGACTTCTTCAAAGATACAGCTCCATCACTGATTCAGAACTTGCAATAAAGCCATGGTGAAAAACCTAAAAGAAACGAAAGGCTTTTAAATTGCCACATTGTATCATGTTTTATATGTATCATACCTAACTTGTTTCATATTTGTTTATACTTTGACTATAATTATAATTCTATTCTGCGTTGTTGATAATGTGTTTTTTTTTATTTATTCTTTTTTAAATCTGAAGTAGCTGCAAACCTGAGGTGTAACCTAACTAATTGAGTGATCTGTGGAGCTGATCTAATTCTATGGTAAGCCAGATTGTAGCTTTGCAATGCTTAACAAGGAATAAAACCCTGTGTTCTTGAAGTAAACCTCTTAATCATAATGCAAATTTCCAACCCTATTGATTTTTAAAATGTGGATGCAACAAGTCTAATCTGTTAAAATAACCGCCCTGTTATTAACTTATTTATTTAATAAATCCCATTGTTAGACTGTTTGTAATGAAACTGATTTGATGGATTGCCTTATATGCTAACTAACAAGTGGGGAATGAGCCCTGTATTGTGCCTGTAAGGAGAGCATCATGACCAAATGCCAACTGTCATCCCTGTGCAAATTTACTTACTTACTTTCCTTATTTTATTATTATTATTATCATTGTTATTACTATTTTATATTTAAGTATTGATCTCTATCCTACTGGTCGCCTCTTTCTTTCTTTTTTTTAATAGAGAAAAAGGAATTTCTAATATCTTAACTATAAATAATAGTTATAATGAATAACAGACAAATATAACAGAATAGGGGGGACATCCAAAATAATAAATGACAATAAGGGACACTTTAAAATATTAGTACTGCTAATGTGAAATATTGACAGACTAAGAGGATATGAATTAATATATCAATAACCAATGACTGGGTATAGTATATTGCAGATTTACCCATGGTTAGTGTGGTTTAATCATAAGGGCAAAGCCTGAGTTAATAAACAAAGGCAACCATGAATACATTTTCAATATATCACACCCAGGAGTTGGTTATTGCTATTATACAATGACATTATTTAAGAAAAAAAAATATTTTTCTTAAATAATGTATTTGTATAACAGTGCAGCAGTGTTTTTCCACATTCCCCCAGATTCTCGAAAGCTTGCACAGCACGTGCGATTAGTGTAAGAGGAAAGTTTGCCAATATGGCGGCCAAGCGATCCACGTACGTGCTCTTTTGACATGCGTGAGTGCTCTAGCACTAGTGCTGCACATTCCCAGCCTACGTATGCAAATTACCCCATTTGCAGGTGAAAACCATGCAAATGAGGTAAATCTACCATACAGGAAGCAGGAATCAGGGCATGCAGGACAGCGTAATATGCAGAAATGTACTCGGTTAGTAACCGAGTACGGTACTGCAAAATCCAAAATGGGGACATGACAGCCCCAAATAAAGGCTGCATATCATTGAGGAAGCATGCCAATGGCAAAGTAGAAGGCCATTGGCATTGCAAACAATGCAAAATGCACAAAATGCAACTTTTATTATATGTCTGCCGATCACGGCCAATGAAGAATAGGGCAGCAGTGCGCAAACAGGATCGGTGGGGAAATAAGAAAATAAACCTAAAAAAAGCAGTCTAACTAAAATCAGTACTCCGCCATGCAAGTCAATGGCAGGCAAAAGACAACCTGGCCAGTGAATAGTGGTTGCTAAGGGGGGAGGCACAGTGTGACACATGTAACTATGCACTGGCAAGCAATCCTATGCAAATGAGGCAAGGATAGTGAATCCTGGTTTTCCCCAGCATGTGAGGCAGGTCCTAACAGTGTAAGAGTATGAATAGCTGAGTGCAAAACTAGGAGGTAGGTGACATCATGGAAGGGTGTGTCAGGCATACTGTAAGCAGATTGGAGCCCTGTGGCTTGAGGTTGCATCCAGCTTAGCACAGCAAAGCCAGGGGGTGTGGCTAAACCTGCCCAGCATGTAAGACAAAGTGTAAGCGGGTGTACTTGCCGCGCAATGGGATCTACAGGAAGATAAAGGAAGTGAACCCAGGAAATAGCAGCAGTGTGCACATTGGAGTACACCAATTGCACAGTGCACACCTGGGCTGAAACAGAAGGGCAATGGGAAGGGAAAGCAGCAGTAGGAAGTTAGTCAAGGGGTACTAGGTTTGCTGCCAGGTGAAACGTATCGGAATCAGCCAATTACACAAGCAGCAGACCAGCCCAGCCCAGAATGCCACTATAAACTATGCAAACACCTACCCCTCTGGTTATTCCCACACCCTACACCACCAGTGTAAACAAGCGGGGGACTTTTATCACTCACAACAACAAAATGTTAGCAGCTGCAATCGCTATCATACAACTTGTGGAAGAGGCTGAGGGTAGCGAGGATGTGAATGCTGCCGACCAACCCACAATGAGGAGACGGAGAAGAGTGTACAGATGCAGGGTAGCCTACCAAGGGCTACATGAGCTGGAAATAGTGGAGTGCTATAGGGCGGACAGGGACCTCCTACAGCAAATTTTTGAGCTATGCCACCCATGCCTGACACACAGAACTAACAGAGGGGAACCCATCCCAGTGGAAATGAAGGTATGTGTAGGCCTAAGAATACTAGCTACAGGTACCTTCCAAAGGCCAACTGGGGATATGATGGTGATCTCACAGGCATCAGCATCCAGGGTACTCCATCAGTTCCTGGATGCCATGGCAGCACATGTCGGTGAGCACGTATATTTCCCCCTCACCCGTGAGGCGTTGGCCAGCAATATGCGTCTCTTCCACCAAATAGCAGAATACCCTGAGGCAGTGGGTGCAATACACTACACGCATATATGCATCAAAGCATCACCCGGTGAGCGGGGTAAGGTCTACATCAAACGCAAGGGCTTCCCCTCCATCAACTGTTAGGTCATGTGCGATGCCCAGGGCATAAAAATGAATGTGTGTGCTGGCTGCCCTGGAAGCTATCACGATTCCCACATCTGGCATCTGATGCAGGTGTACCAAAGATTTGCCAATGGGGACATCCCACACAGTTACCTAGTGGGGAATGCTGGATACTCACTGGAGCCATGGCTGATGACACCCATTAGAAATGCACACATACCCAAACAAGTACAGTCCTAGTAAATGTGTACAACTGTCAGGTGTGCCCCCCCACCCAACATAGAAATATAGTAACAGTCAGGTGTGCCTCCCCCAATCCTGTGTAGAAACTTAGAAATAGTCAGGTGTTCCCCCAGCTATGCAGACATGTTGCAACAATCAATGCCAAATGATCGGTGAATACACTGTAGACACAGCATGCCACCTGTCGGTGTACAACACAAAGGTCAGCAGTGCAGTACAAACCACCGGACATGATCCACAAATGCAAAACAGATGGATTTAATGGGCATGCTCACACACTTAGAGAAATGAAGGCGATGTCAGTCATCAACATACTGAAAGGTCATACTGGGCATGCTCACACACTTAAACACATGAAGGCCATGTATGCAAACACCAGTCGATCAGACACATCCAGTGGTTGCAATTGTTAGTGCAGACACATGTCAGTATGCAGCACTCATGCCTTGCACACACAGTGGATAGGAATACAGACATATATGTAAGGACAACACACCTTAATAATCCAAAGGTAGATAGATATAGATGTGTGGAAGATCATGACTGTGACAAGGAGCCATCCACGCCTGTCCCACCCAGCACACAGCCAAAGGGCCCCAAACACATCAGGTGCAGATGTCACACACTGCAGTTACTAGCGACCAGTACCTGTCAGCACCACAGACTTTGTGGTCCACGTGCCAGCTGTGCAACATGGCTATACAAGGACGTAGTCATCTAGTAGCCCTATATATGTACCTGTGACATATGACCCCGTGTGTAGCCGCTTGTGGCGTGTCCCCCCTACATGAATGGTTTATGGGCCATGCACACAATACCCACCCCATAGCGCTACCTTGACAAGCCTGCTGAGGTTATCCAATGTGAAATACACCTTTGGGAGAATTGTAGCCAGTAATCTCTGTGGCGCATCCCATAACTGCGTACTGCTGTCATGTGATAAACTACTTAGGTAGGAGTTCTAACCCCAGACATGGCAACTGTGTGTGTGAGTGTATTTGTCCCTCACTGACTGTGTAGAGAACAATGGCTTTTAGGCTATTCACATTCCCACCTTTGGCAAAGCTGCTGATGTCACCCACCTAGAAATACTCCCCTGGGAAGGCTGTAGCCCAATAATCTCTGTAGCTCATGCTGTAACTGTGTACTGCTATAGTGTGATAATGTAGTTAGATAGGAGGTCAAGCCCTAGACATGGCAACTGTGCGTGTGTGAGTCTATGTGTGTGTGTCTGTCACTGACTGTGTAGAGAGTGATGCCTTTTAGGCCACTCACACACCTTACAATTCACATACCCAACTTTGTCAAGGTTGCTGATGTCACCCACCTAGAAATACACCCCTGGGAAGGTTATAACCCAGTAATCTCTGTAGCACATCCCGTAACTGAGTACCGCTGTAGTGTGATAAACTAGTTAGGTCGGAATTCCAACCCCAAACCTAGTGAGTATGTGTTTGTGTGCATGTCTGACTGTGTAGAGACAAATACCTTTTTAGGCTACTCACACCCCTTACAATTCAAATACCCACCTTTGGCAAGGCTGCTGATGTCACGCACCTTGAAATACACCTCTGGGACAATTGTAGCCCAGTAATCTCTGTAGCATGTCCCATAACAGCATATGGCCATAGTGTGATTAAGGAGTTAGTTGGAAGTTCTAACCCCACACCTGCCAACTATGCGTACATTTCTGACTGTGGAGATAGCAATGCTTTTAGGGTACTAACACCCCTTACATTTCACATAGCCAGCTTTGGCAAGGCTGCTGAAGTCACCCACCTAGAAGTACACCCCTGGGAAGGCTGCAGCCCAGTAAACTCTAGAGCGCATCCCATAACTGCGTATGGTTGTAGTGTTATAAACTAGTTAGGTAGGAGTTCCTACCCCAAATCTGGCAATTGTGTGTGTTTGCCTGTGTTGGTGTGCATGTCTGACTTTGTAGCGAGCAATGCTTTTTAGGCTACTCAAACCCCTTACAATTCAAATACCGACCTTTGGCAAGGCTGCCGATGTCACGCACCTAGAAATACACCTCTGGATTAGAACCATGGTAGGATTCCATCCCCACACATAGCAGTTCAGGATGTATTGTGTGTGTCACTGTCTGTGTGGGGAGAAATGCATTTTAGGCTAGTCTCTCACAGTCATTTCAAATGCCCTACTTTGGCAATTCTGCTGATGTCAGTCATTGTGATATACACTTTTGTGGAAAGACTACTCCAGTAATACCTGTGGCACATACTATAACTGTGTAGTGCTGTAGTGAAATACACTAGTTAGGTAGGGGTTCTACTCCCAAACATGACAGGTGTGTGTGACACCTGTGGCCAAAGTGAAGCGGGTTTTGCATATTTCTTATATGGTGTCTATACTATATATCACAGTGTCCACCGTACAGGGATAACATATGTGATATGGCTGAGAGGCTGGGGTGCAAAGCCATACCCATACATGTGACATCAAGGCCAGGTAATCACAGTTAGCAACCCCAGTATTACCCAGACCACACTCTCAACCCATGTGTCATACACACACACATGCCTAGGTAACAGCCAATATGTGGGTAGTACACTGTATATTGGCCACTGATAGTAACTATGGAGTGACAGCAATGGGCCACAGAGGGCATGTCACCCTGTCCATCTGTCCTGTATGCACATATGTGCAGACAGTGCATCTCCTCCATGTTCCTCAATGGACACCTGCACCACCTGCGGTGCCATCACATGACCCACAACGGACATACCATGCCTGACAACATGCCCATATAGACAGATGCCTCTGACACCAGGGAATGCTGATAGCATGCACTCAATGTAGATGCAGGGTAAAGCTGTTGGCCATTACCAGTTCCTGCCACAGGTGGGCAGGACTGGCACATCTGATGATAATCTGCGTTCACAACATGGGCCGGACACCCCAGGTACAGTTCCACATGTCACTGTACATGCATGTGGGAGGTGTGCAGATCCCAGATGCCATCCATGTCATGGACGAAGGAACACAGACATGGCAAGCGATGCACAGCATTGGCCACACACAATAGTCACCCAGGTGACTGGATGGAGGATACAATACCAGCCTGTGTGGGCAAATGCAGACACTACATCTCTGAGCCACAATGCAGACCATCGTCATGTGGCCTGATTCCAAGGTACACCCATCGCCTAGCCTTGAACAGCTGTCTGGTGCAGTCGAACACCACAACACCCATACATGTCAGTACTGGCACCCTGTGTGTTTGTGTGTGTGTTGCATGTTTCAGATGTTCACATCCACACTCCCTACAACTCCCATGGGCATACTGCAGCATGCTGTCTGATGTCAGACACCTTCCCATACCCTTGGCCCATACAGCCCCTGTATAACCTGTGTGGTGCATGGGATAACTGCACAGTGATGTGATGTGGCAATCCCACAACCAGTGAGTTGCACACCTGGCCCTGCCACGTGTGTCAATGTGTCTGTGTCCTTGTGAGAGTGTGGCTGTATTGACGCTGGCACCTGTTCATGCTGACAGGCATGTGTATGTCACCTACCATACAGCTACTGTATCCCTGTTACAGATGTCACTCACCATCACATATATGTTCTGAGTGCTCCACAACAGGTAACCCATGTGGCGTATCCAATAATTGCATCAAACTGTGCTAGCACTACATAGTTGTCAGGGGTTTGATACCCTGTGCTACTAGGTGTGTGACACAAACATGCTTCAGTTTTACCCTCCCACCCCTCCCTGACACGTATTTGCTGCTGTCTGCATCCCCACCCCCTCTCAGGTGGACGTGGAGACCTTCACCTGCTTTGCTTAGGCAGCAGCATGTGTAATGTAAGTAATGCTCATGATCAGCTGATGGCTTCTGCATGAATCTCAGCCTTCCCCTAGCTGATTGCATGTGGAACAGCTGTGGTAACATTCCCATAGCCAATTGTATGGAAACACACTCCAATACCTAGGAACATCATGGTGGTGGTGTTGGCCCTTTTCATCCACTGTGAGCAAGAACTAGATCTGTCATGTGGCAATCAGCATCTCAGATGGATTGTGATGTACCTCTAACAACATACACTGTGGAAACAGTGCAACAAACAGGAGGGGATGTGCCTGACCTGACTACAGACTGTAAGTGCTGCTATACTGCATTTGGAGTAATGTTGCTTTAACAGTGCTTGTGTAGATATGGCTGTTGTACATGTCTCAATACCTGCCATGCCAGTTCCATGTGTATGGGGAATCCCTATCTGCAGTCATCTGCAGCCTGGGCAGTGTTGTGTCCGTGGTTGCATGTGTCACCCACAGAGCATCTAGCTTTTGACTGCAGAAGGTAGTATGATGATTGCAGTCAGTAGATGGAGAAAGCCGTGATAGTCACAGACATCATATCCCTCAAAGGACATATGTTGCAACAACCCTGTAACAACAGTAAATGCATATTGTTATCACACCAACATGTCAATATTGGCCCTGTGTATGTGCTTCCAGCCACACCTCTGTCAACCTTTGTACATATGTCATGCATGAAGTGGTGCATATGTGCTATACACCATAATTTGTGGCATCATATCTGAGAACAAGCCACTGATATATCCGACTGCTACACATGTTATGTACAGTAGGGGTTACATTACATGACATTACCTGCACATTCTGTGGATGTTCATACAGTACTGAGGTCTGTGTACCTATGGTGAATGTCGACAGTGTGTGTAGTGTTGATGTGTACCTTAGCCTGTGTACAGACTGTGGTAGATGACATTGTTCTAGTTCCCCTACTATCAGATGTTACATGCTGCCCCACTGTATGGTACTGTAGTGGCATACATGTTTGTAGGGCCATAAACACACATGTCCCATACCACAGACTGCCACCAGGCCAAACTGTGTAGCAGGCCAGTATATGTAGGGTCAGTCTGTGAGTGGCACATAGGATGGTGTAGAACACATAGTCCATATACTGTAATACCATGCTAGCTAACCATATGTGGCTGTGGCTGTGTTCACATTGGTTGTGGATGTGCACTTTCACACAGGTGTATCTTGCCCTGTGGTGTGACATGCCTGTTGAGCCTGCTTTATATGCAGGTACATGTGCATTCCCCCTTAGGAGATGTAGGCCAGTGTGAGCCAGTCTGCCTGCAACCTGCACAGTGCATTGTGAAATGCCTAGCAGCTGAGTGTACCTACCCAGTGGGATATCATGTGCAGATACTAGCCAGATGTCCCACTGCCGGCCCTCCCTTAACAGTCATGTATGTCAGACAGGGCAGTGGGATGCAGTGCCGATGTATGTCAATACCTATTGGGTAGTATGTGGCCATGGCACTCCTGTACCAGTGATCATACCGTGTCAAGACAGGCAGGGGTGTGTGAATGCATGACCTATGGTGGACATCATATACTGGTTGTTATTTGTTATACCCATCTACATGGCCGTCTACATCCATATTGTCAGGCATGGTATACATGTGTAGCACTAAGGGCTTATGTGTATACCTCTGAACTGTACAGACTGTGTCAGACCCTCCACATATATTGACCAATATCTCTGCTGCAGTTCACAGCGGCATTATGTGCTATCAGCGGTACTGTACAATGATGTCCTTTGGATGTCATTCAGTAACCAATGGCACACATGTTATAAGCAGATGTGACCTCCCACACACACCATGTCTGTGAAGACAATCCCAATGACAGTAGCAATAGTCTACTAGTATACCTGCTATACATACCTGACATCCCCTGCAACTACGACATTGGGAACATACGGGCTGGGGTTGGCCTACACTTCATGTCCAGGACATATGGTGGGAATATATGTACATATACTTATCCAGATAGCCAGATATACATGATTACACATGTGTACTACACCCAATTAACACTGTCATGGTAACCACCTACTATAGATCCCCACATCATGTGTGCATGGTCCCATTATATCTCCTGTGTGATCGACATCCGTCCTGTGTGTGTGGGCAGCAGTGCTACTGACAGCATGTAATAATGCCCCTTACAGGAGAACTGGCACACTCAGGCAGCTACATATTTGTAGGAGGATCAGGAATTACAGACAGACTGTGAGTAGAGTTGTGTTATGCTTTGTATAGTACTGGCGTTACAGGGTGTGGGTGTACCTACTAGTTTGCCGTGGAATGCAATCCATCTGCATAGCACACAACTGTGGGCCTATTCTCATGCTGGCCAGAGCTATGCCTATCATGTCTTGTCTGTCCACCACACAGGTCTTGTGTCAGATATTACATGGACAGTTTGTGTGTTGCATGTTATTGGTACATGTCTACATCCATGACCATCTCTACCATCAATTCCCTGACTAAGGGTATGTTACAGACTATCCTGTAACACCAGCACCTTGCATAGTGTATGGCAACCGTTGTCCACATATGTGCCTGCATTCCAGCCTCTGTCCATCACCTACATACCAAGCTTTGCACATATGTCATGATATCAGTGGTTGCTCCATAGTGGGCTGGGAGTATAACACACTGCCAGTCCTGCCATCAGTCCACTGCTGTTGTAACCCCCACACATAAGGTGGGGCTGGGGCCATATATGTGTGGGCGTCACCTACACAATACATGGGTGCCCTTATGCACTGCAGAGCCCAGTGTATGTAACAGTGGTATATGGCCCTGTATTACTGAGTCTGGGGGGAGCACCATAAATGACCTAGGCTGCTACAAAATGTGGGGGTATCAGGGCTGAGCTGCCTTATATATACATTACTGACATGGATCTGGGTAATGCAGGACTACTGCCCCCTGCCATACAAACTGTTCTGTTTGCTGGTGTGCTTGTGATGGTGTCAGTTATGCCATGTTATGTAGCGGTTACAACCCATGTAGTCATATGACGTCTATACCACCTACTGAGTTTGCACAGTGTGTAGATAGAGGCTGCTGAACTACACACCTGTATTGCATACTGTTGATTGTTAGGTATCCTGTGGCCCAGTGTGTCTTTCCTATTGTACAATGTGAATGGCTTGGCCTGGACAGCTACAGCTGTGAACCTTTCCAGACTACTGTATGACTGTAACTGGTCCACTGTAACATCTCTCCGTTGATATAGTTGTCAGTGTCTCAACAGCCATATGGCATGGCATGTAGAACTGTAACAGTATATGATTAAAGGTTTCCATATCTGCAAACCTGTGGGAGGTGTTTTATCTATGACCTCTCTGTGGGTGTATGTTACAGGCAATGATGGTCATTTGTATGGGTGGCACATACAGTGTCCAATCGTTCAGGGGTCAACTGTAGGCATAGTGGCTGTTCCATATTGTGTGCACCTTTCACTTATGTATCTTACTGTGCATATAACTATATATATGTGTGTGTGTGTGTGTGTGTGTGTGTGTGTATACCTGTAACTGCATATCTGTGTCTGCGTATCTGTATCCTGGGAATGTTGATGGCTTCCACATAATGCATTACCTATGGGAGCCAGACTGTACAACATGATATGTTGCCAATACCAGCCTGACATCATACAGGTGGGATGTAGTACAGGTAACATCGTGCCCATGTTGTCACAGGCCCTGGTTATGGGATCTTCAACACTTGGTAGTGTATTGCAGGGTGGATGTGTTTGGCTGGGGGGTGCTAATTTGTACAACTCATATAGTGTGTGGTGCCTCTCAACCTCATTAATGTAACATGTAGCATGTTACACACCTCTCCCTAACAGCTACATGTACCTTGCAGTACCAGCACAGCAGTGTTGTACCAATGGGTCGGTAGGCATGGGAATCCCAATGAGGTCTGCCACGTGTGTGTATGTGTGCATGTATGCATATCTGTAGGGTGCACCATTCCGAGGCCACATACTCCTATTACAATACACATTGCCACACAGTAGTACAGATATTGTTTTTGTCACCCATAGGTGTGGTAATGCAATGAAACACCCTACTATGCCTGTGGTGTGCATCACATGCATATCCCTGTGGTACCACTGTTGTGATATGCAATGTGTTGTTTTGGCATTGTGGCCAATTTGTGATAGTGGGTATGTCAGAGTATCAAGATAGGTTCCAGTGTGTACAATATCCAGTGGGGGATGTAGGTGCTGTGTACACTGTCTTTACACCATGGTACACCTGGTATATGGCCCACATACTGCTCTCTGTTGGCCACTGTCACCATCACCCATACAGGTAACAGATAACAGGACACAGCCCAGTTACACATGAGCTGTGTGCAGTATAGCTGTAACACATTGGACACACAAACTAGTTAGTTAGCAACAGGACAACCAGGTCTCTAAGATGTGTGTCCACCTGTTATGTGTCATTCAATGTGTATATGATGGTATGACACACTATGTATTTTCCATATACAAACAATACATCCCCCATTACCATATTGTACGTGTCTGTGGATGGTCTGCATGTAACATGTTACCTGGTACACACCTCACCCTACAGATGGTGTCATGTGTGCAATGACAGCCATACAGTTCAGTAACACTACATACCAGATTATACCTGTACCAGCAGGCCACCAGTCAATTTTGCACAGCCAATAACTGTTATACATTCCTGTGGCATGTGTGCAACTGTACACCAGATATGTCACGGTCATGGTGTCACCACACTGACATACCCTTGTGGAATATGACTGCAGACTATCCTCCTGCTGACACATGTATGCCTACAGCACAAATGCATAACAGTATGGGGATAACAATTGGTGTTACCAACAGCTGAGATGCATCATAGTTGCATGGCTACCCTACCTGACATGTATGCAGTACACATTACCCTGACTACATTCTACACTGCAGTACATTGCAGCACTCTATTACAGTCACCGTGTGCATCAGAACCATATTAGCCTGTCTCTGCATTGATGTTATGGATGACAGGGATGTGGCACAGGTATCTTCACATGGACAGGGTATGTGAAAGTCATCTTATCTGCATGGCTGCACTACCTGACATGAATGCAGTACACATTACCCCTGACTCTTTTCTACACTGCAGTACATTGCAGCACTCTATTACAGTCACCATGTGCATCAGGACCATATTAGCCTGTCCCTGCATTGATGTTATGGATGACAGGGATGTGGCACAGGTAGCATTATATGCACAGGGTGTGTTGCTGGTGTGCCAGAGGCCGAGGGTGGTCTAAACATGTGTCACCATGTGTGTGGGTGAGGGGTGTGGTTCATTGATTGTGGCATGGAGATGTGGTGTGTGTCAGTATGGGGTTACCCTAGGTGTGGTTGCATAGTGTGCGTGTATGCATGCACACAGTTCCGCCATGTGGCTGCCCTATACGGGTGATATTGGACAGCTGCAGGTCATACCTGGCAGGGTGTGCAGTTCACGGCCTCCGGCCATGGACACTCTGACTGTGCCTGCCAGGGGTTCCATGGGCATGTGCATGTACAGACCTTGAGGTGCTACTCTACCCTGATGATGACATATGTTCGCTGGAGCCATGTTCCACCTGGGACTGGCCAGGGTCATGTGCACGAGACCTGCTGTGGTGTGGTGTGGACAGCAGCCCCAGTGGTGTGCTGTGGCTTGTACTGTCACTACGGGAACAGCTGGGCATCCTGGCACATCCATGTTGACCACCAGCTGCTGGTGTTTCTGGCCTACATCCATCCGGCCATCACACCACTCCCACCACACATTCTAGCACATACATACCACAGTCAAGGAGGTCCACCATCTCACCCCACCGTCTATCCATGACCTTGGTATATTCACAGAAGGCACCAGCAAGTTCATGGAGGTTGCCACTTACAGCTGCAAAAGCAGACCTCTGCATCCTCAGGCCCTGTCTGGTGTGCATTTCCATATGTGCCTGTGCCTCCATCACGGCCTGAAACATGCTCCTGGTGGTACCAGTTGTCACGCCTCTGCCAAGAGCATGATGACCTGCAGTTCTCCCACGAGCACCACGGTACATCTGCTGATGTGGTGGCCTTCCAGACATCCAGCTATGCTGACTGTGACCAGACACAATTGGCATGGTCACCACACTTTCCTGGTCATTGCCATCAGCTGCCAACTGTCCCTCTGCTATGGCCACATGTGATGGGGATTGTAGGAGCACTGTAACTGTGTGCTGGCTTGGGGTGGCTAGGAGGGTGATGACACATGTTGGCGCAGTGTCGGCCTCTGACAACCCCACCTGTGCCTCACCTATACCATCATCATCATCGGTGTCTGTTGGGACACCTACCTCAGTTTGTGTGCAGGTGGGACCCTGATCCACCTCGCCACCTGTGGGGGAAACAAATACACACTTTAAGACCTGTACAGCATTGCATAACAGTACACACACTCATACACACTCACACTGACAGCCACCTTACTACCTTACTTTCCCTGGGTTTACAGACAGACCCACATTCAGTTACATATGTTCCCCGTCCTGCATGACACTTGTTAATATACACGCATTACTACTGCCCATTAACATATCATTCCTCTCCATGCCTACACGTGTGGTTACAACACCTGACCTGTTATTCCATCACCTCCCTGACTTGGGTGGAGTAGTTTGTACATGGCCTCACTGCTGTCATCCCGTATTACCCTGTGTATGGGCAGTAATGATGTACAAGGCCCCTATGTGGTTGGGGCTGCTACATTCACTACATATGTCACACACCAGAACCTCATACTACAGTCTTGCAGAGTCCATGCCACATCTGCTGCACAAGCGACCTATCATGGGGACAACAGTTCTACCTGGATACACTCACCGATGTGCTGTGGTAATTCCCCATTGCATTTGTAGTGCTGCATATGTGGGTAGTCAGTTACCTATCTGCTGCTGGCAATATGATGTGTATACCTGGTATGTACTTCACCTCCCAATGCATGCTCTATGCTAAAGACCTTGTTATGCTATCAGCTGTCCTGTGTTCACATACCAGACGGGCTGTCCTGGTGTCCCATATCTCACTCCATGTACATGTACAGCACAATCCCAAGGGAAAGTACTGCCATGTGGTCAATCCCACTATCACCTGTGCAAACATGGACCCCCCACACACACACACACACACACACACACACACACACACACACACACACACACACACATGTGCACACACATCTGACATGCATCATCTACACTCCACTAGATTGCACTTACAAACACAATCGAGACACATGCAAACACCCCTCCACACTCCGACATGTGGATTTGTATATTTGTATACACAGTCCTCCCATTACCCTTCTGTCAACATGCATTACATATGGTGCTCAATAGCATGCAGTGCAACTATAGTGACTTCATGCTAGCGGCAGTATACATGTGTGTGAGGCATGGGCTGTGTTGGTAGGTGACGGCCCTTCCCCTTGTTAACACTGCACCCATGTACGAAGTATTACTGTGGACCTGTTCCACACCCTGGCTTGTACTGTGCACCATACCTCGCAGGTGTAGAAACCATTGCTGCATATGTAGTACTGTGTTGGTTATGTCAGCCCCACTGCACACAGCCCCTATGTGTTATAGCAACTCATACCTGGGATGATATGTGAACAGCTATCATTTGTGAATACCTGATGTCTGCATTACAGATTACAACATCAGCAGTGCATGTATGACCAGTACAAGACTATTACACTGACAAACAGCGGACCCTACCATGGCTGTGGGTGGTGCCCTACACATGTCGTAGACCTCTGCATGGTTGCAAGGCCTACTCATGTGCACATCTCTTGGAGTGCACACACTGCTGTCATGAGTGCTGAGGGATCAGGGTTATGTCTGCCACATTTACTTACCCTGATTGTGTGCAGCTGCAGCCATGGTGGTGTTGATTCACACATGTCCCTACTGTATGCTGTGTGCCCTACCATACTTCACATCCCTATGGACACATTGCACATTGACAGGATGTTAATTATCTTGCATGTGTCTGTTGTACCCTTCTGATACCCCAGCATGGTCTCTACTGTGATGCAGTGCATTTCACAGCAACAAAACATGAACGTGTGCAGCATGCAGTATGGGTAGGTGTATTAGATGTGTGCATGGGATATCCCAGAGCTATTACATGCAAAGTGTATCATCATGCATGAACACGAACCATACTCACCGGCTATGGGCTGCTGCCGTGGTGGTATCCTGGAGGGACCTACATAGGAGTGCATGAAAGTTGATGTCAGTGGCCACAGCTGTGGCATTCATAAAAGGTGAGTACAGCATTACGTTACATCAACAGTAGAATTCAACAATATTACAGCTTATATACAACAGTTTATTGCTACTACACACTACAGACTATGTATATGACATCTCAGATTTGCATGATGTACCTGTACAGATACAGATGCATACACAAGAGTGGTGTACCGATGTGCCCTGGGGCCTTACCTGCATGCTCCTCAGCTGGTGTGTCATTGGCATCCACCTCCAAAATGTGCCCTGCCAGGTGTTGTTGCTGCAGGCGGCCAAGTGCCACAAGGCTACTGAGAAGCTCCTCCACACGGGTGAGGGGTGGATGGGTGGGTTGCCCCCCCTGTTGTGAGGTGGTCCCCCTTACGGCAGCTGCACGCTGACATACATGGCGAAGCAGGTTGGTGCAATGATGCCGGACCTGCTCATAACTGCAGTTATGCAGTCCGACATCATTGACCCTGTAGACTAGCTCATTCCACAGGGCGGTCCTCTCCTGCTGGTCATGGGCTGTCTGCCCAAACAGCAGTTCATAGTGTTGTACCAGGTGGTCTATAATAACCTCTGTCTCAATGGTACTTTATGTGGGCAGACGACTATGTGTCATGTTCCCTGGAAGACATAAAGATGGAAACATGTCTGACCCACCCATACAGCAGGGTTACCATAGTTCTTAATACACATATTTGTCCCCCCCACCATATCAGTTACAAGAAACCATTCACAGAATGCAATTATGTCAGCTGCTTACCTACCATTGGGACATATGTTATATTGTACCAAGCTTTGTGCAATGTGTATGTGCCACGCTTTGTGCTCTGTGTTTGTAGCCATGCTCCCTGTGGGGACACTTATCTTTGCTGGCCTGTTACAGACTATTTTACCTGCATGCCATTGTCAGTGCCACTATATATATATATATATATATATATATATATATATATATATATATATATATATGTGTGTTAATATACATCTATGTACATATAAGTGTAGATATATGTTGTACATTGTTGATATACCTATGTCTATATGAGTGTTTGTGTACCTGTACACATACACATCACATTCTGTCTCACACAGATATTTATCTATATGTGGAGTGCATACAGACATCTGGTCCACATTCTGTAACTGTCTTTCATTCACAGCTGCACTGCTCGGCCTTGCTACAACACAGACAGGTGTCGCATGTGATCACAGATGAATGTTAGGGTGGTATATATGGTATGAGATTGTTGGTGCACCTATTACACACCTATAGCAGCTGTGCATGCTACATTACACATTAACATGACTGTCCTGCAAGTGGTGTGCTCTGACACCCATGTGTCTACCATGATGGCAGTACTTCCCCCACCAGCTATTGTCCACATTAACATAACACACACAGATATTATGGCTGACATATTTGTCATTCATTGCTGATCTGCACAGTTGGTGGGTATATACTACTGCTTAAA